>NC_057809.1:297868544-298136821 GCF_018294505.1 Triticum aestivum
TAGCGATCGAGATGGAGGGGGATCGAGATCGAGTGTCCATGAAATTTAAAAATATTCATGATAGTTCAAAAAGTGCCCATGAAATACAATCGAGAAATGAAGGCTACGATTTAAATACAATCGATCTTAGCTAGCTATCTATTCACAATCTTCTTGCCCTTCTTTTTCGCAAATGGAGTTCTTCTGTGGAACGGACGTCCTTTAGGTAGGGTGGTCCTGCTTCTTCTTGTGGTGTATGCTGCTACTTCATCATCGTCGTCATGTTCGATCTTCGGGTCACCATACTTGTCGAAGTCTTGCTCATTGGCTACTCCATCCATTCCGATGATCTTCCTTTTGCCTCTCCTCACGACAACACGACTGGGCTTTGATGGGTCGGTAATGAAGAAGCATTGGTCCACTTGGGAAGCCAGTACCCATGGCTCATTTTTCACGGTGACGTTTGCGCCCGCGGTCTTGGATTTGTCTTCGGGTATAACCATGGTGGTGAAATACCGCTCTTCTTTTAGGATGCTCTTCGCCCATCTGACACAGAACATCGGGACCTTCTCTCCAGCGTAGCTCAGCTCCCAGATCTCCTCGATCCTTCCGTAGTATCTGTCCTTGTCGTTACCGGTGTAGGATTCCATCGTTACCCTGGAGTTCTGATAACCATCGCTCTTCATGTCCTTGGCCTCGGTGTAGAATGTGTAGCCGTTGATATCGTATGCCTCATAGGTCATCAGGTTGTGCTCGGCGCCCTGTGACAAGGCGAATATGAGTTGTTCTTTCGCGGAAGAATCCATATGTAAAGGGTACGACAGAAGCTTCTGCTTGAACCAACGCGCGAAACATGAGTTGTGCTCTTTCAGTATATCTCCGTCCGTCCTCTGTTGGCCTCGGTCATTGTACGTCTTCTTAATAAAGGTTTTGTGCTCTACCACCCAAGGATCGACCACGTCTATGTGTTGTAGCGTGACTAGGTTTGCTCTTTCAAAGTCGGTGAGTCGACCCTCGAAGTCGACATGCATTTCGCGGCGACCCTCAAGGTGACCCCATCCAGCGAGCCTGCCGAGGTGCCTGTTGACGGGCAGACCAACGGGGTTCTCGATGCCTAGATAATTCATGCAGTAGGAGATGCACTCTTCGGTCAGAAAGCCCCTGGCTATGCTTCCCTCTGGACGTGACATGTTGCGAACGGATCCTTTGATGACACCATTCATCCTTTCGAACGGCATCATGTTGTGCAGGAACGTCGGCCCGAGTTGGATGATATCGTCCATGATATGGACCAGCAAATGCACCATAACGTCGAAGAATGCGGGCGGGAAGTACATCTCAAGCTCGCATAGTATCACCACGATCTCTTCCTGTAGCCTTCTGAGTTGCCTCACGCCAACAGACTTCCGAGAGATGACGTCGAAAAAGTTGCATAGGCCAAATAGGGTTTCACGGACGTGCGCGTCCATGATCCCACGGATTGCAACTGGAAGTATCTGCGTCATCAGCACGTGACAGTCGTGAGACTTCATCCCGCTGAACTTCTGCTTCGCTGGGTCTAGGTATCTGCTTATCTTCCCCGCGTAACCGTAAGGAAGTTTTACTCCTATGAGGCAGGTGAAAAACTGCTCGATCTCCTCCTAACTTAGAGTGAAGCACGCGGGAGGGTAGTCATTTCCGATCTTCTTGGCCTTTTTTCCTTTGCGATGACTTTCCGTGTCCTGCTTCGCCTCATCATCATCATCATCATCATCATCATCATCATCATCATTATATATAGCGTGAAGCTCCTGCCTGATGCCCATTGATTTCAAGTCTGCCCTTGCTTTCGGCCCATCTTTGGTCCTCTCTGGCATGTTGAGCAGGGTATCAAGCAGACTCTCGCACACGTTCTTCGTGATATGCATGACATCAAGGCTTTGAGGCACACGGTGGATCTTCGAGTACGGCAAATCCCAGAAAACAGACCTCATTTTCCATACCTTCAGCAGCGGCTCTGGCGCTTTTCGCTTCTTTCCTGGCTCTGGCGCCTTTTGCTTCTTTCCCGGCAGTGGGCAGTCTTTCCAATTTTTCAACAGCTCGTCTATTTCCTCGCCGCTCCTCGTACGCGGGCGTCCTCGGGGTTCGGTTTCACCATCGAATAGATCCTTGCGTTTTCTCCACGGGTCATCGTCGCGAAGCCACCTTCGATGTCCCATGAACACGGTTTTCGAAGACCCGGGATCTCTATCTAGCTGGCGATACGTTGTGTCATCCATGCACGTGACGCATCCAGAAAATCCGTGGACCACATGCCCCATGACATATCCGTAACCGAGATAGTCGTGCACCATCGTGAGCAGCGCGGCTCTCATAGGGAAATATTCTTTCTCTGCGGCGTCCCACGTATTGGCTGGCATTTTCCACAGCGTGTCAAGCTCCTCTTTCAGCAGCCCCAGATACAGATTGATGTCGTTCCCTGGTTGTTTCGGTCCTTCAATTAGCATACTCATGTGAATGTACTTCCTCTTCATGCACAACCAGGGGGGAAGGTTGTACATCCACACAAACACAGGCCAGGTGCTATGTGTGCTTCTCTGGCTGCCAAACGGATTGACTCCATCGGTGCTAGCGCCCAACATGATGTTCCTTGGATCATTCCCAAATTCTAGGTCTTCGAAGTTCAACGCTTGCCACTGGCTCGCATCCTTAGGGTGACTCAGCATCTTGTCTTTTTTATCTATCTCCGGATCATTTGCGTCATCTTCTCGCTTCTTCTCCTCCCTATCTGCGTGCCAACGTAGGAGCTTTGCTACCTTAGGGTCCACGAAATACCGCTGCAGACGAGGAGTGATCGGAAAGTACCACACCACTTTTCGAGGAGCTTTCTTCCTCTTCTTGTATCGAGTGACACCGCACATCGTACATATGGTAGACTCCGCGTGCTCGTCCCGATAAATGATGCAATTGTTCATGCACACATGGTATTTCACGTGCAGTAAATCCAGAGGACACACGATTTTCTTCGCCTCCTCCAAACTGGTCGGGCACTTGTTCCCCTTGGGAAGACGTTCGTGCCAGAATGACATGTTCTCGTCGAAGCATGCGTCGGTCATTTTGTGTTTTACCTTCATCTCCAGAGCCATGAGCGTTACTTTCAGGCGGGTATCCTCGGGCCTGCATCCTTCATACAATGGAGTAACCGCGTCTAACTCAAGTTGATCCATCTTGGCTTTCTCTCGGGCGGCAGCTCTTGCGTTATCCGTCTGCTTGAGAAGCAGCTCTTGAATATGAGGATCCTGCACCTAGCCCATCGATGGTCCAGCGTCGTCTGCTCCGCCGGCATCATCATCTTCATGATCATGCCCGTCGTCTGCTCCGGCATCTTCCTCATCATCATGTCCTGCATCTTCTACATGATGACTGTGTACAGCATCACCGTCGTGATCATCTCCTGGGGATTCTTCGTCTTCTCGCCCGCCCGAGCCGCGGTGGTTGTCTTGCTGCCCTTCCTCATTTCTTGCCCGGCCCCCATGGACGACTTCATAGTCATCTTCATCACCTTGCCACCGATAGCCATCCATGAAACCACGCAAGAGCAGGTGGTCCCGCACCTACCCGGATTCCGGGTCCGCAATAAGGCTCTTCAGCTTGCATCTTCGACACGGACATCTTATCTCCGTCTCATTCTTTTGAAGCATCTCGGCCTTCGCGGACCTCAAAAACCTATTCACGATGCCTTCGGTCATCATGCGGACCATGGTCGCCTGCGGGGTAGAGCAAAACGATATTTTAGAACCAAGAAAAAATTTGGCATGACTTTCCCTAAAAATAGGACCAAAAAGAATGCTTAATGCCAAAATTCTCGCCGAAACGGAAATGAATCAACATTCCGGCAAAATATTGGCAACTATCGCATTTCAAATGCCGGTACACCTCCAAACACAAACACATATGCAACACCACAAACATATGCAACACCACGAACATACATAGATCTAGCTAGGCCATAAAAAGTGCATGTGCACATTGTTGTAGGGAGAACAACATAAATATAGCTTGCCCCCTTACTTACCTATCAAAACAAGGTAATTTAACCACTTAAATTGAATGAATCTATGGTGGAAATGAGGTGAAAAAGAGGAGGCACCCGAGACAAGGAGGAGGTGGAGAGAATGAAGTGGGGAGAAAGTGAGTGTGGGTAGGAGAGGCTGTCCAAAATATCTTGTTCCTGCCCACTTACTAATGGCGCACCAACTCTAAATGCGCCATTAGTAATCCAGGTTACTAATGGCGCACCTTCCGGTGGTGCGCCATTAGTAGTTTTGCAAAAAAAAAACATACTAATGGCGCACTGTTCCACAGCGCGCCATTAGTTTAAACTAGTAATGGCGCACGGTTGAACAGTGCGCCATTAGTAGTTTTGCCAAAAAAGGAATAAAAAATATAATAAAAAAACAACATTAGTGGCGCACTTTCCGACAGGTGCGCCATTACTAGTTACAACTAGTAATGGCGCACTGTGTCTGGATGCGCCATTAGTATGTTTGGACAGGCGCACAAGTTCAAATTTTTTTTTTGATACTAATGGCACCCTGGGCCAGGTGCGCCATTAGTAGTTTCAGCTCTAATGGCGTATCGGAAGGTGGTGCGCCATTAGTATATACTAATGGCGCACCGCTTGTCTGGTGCGCCATTAGTGTCAATCCCATCTATAGCCCTTTTTCTAGTAGTGTGTTGGTAAGGTCATTTTCTTCAGTGTTGAAGATAGACTTGCTGACGAATGCAGTAGCGAGAGCAAGGCTCACCACTCCGGATTCGGACTCCTCAGATGACTCCTCTTCCTCATTTTCTTCAGATTCAGCCTCAGAGTCCATTTCCTTGCCAATGAATACCCTGGCCTTCTTGGAGATGCTCTTCTTGTGATATGAAGGCTTGGAGGATTTTGATGATGAGGATTTTGTGGATTTCTTCTTTTTCTTCGCATCATCAGAATTGTAATCCTTGTATTTCTTCTTCTTTGATTCCTTTTCCCACTGAGGACAATCTTGAATGAAATGTCCAGGTTTCTTGCATTTGTGACAGAGCCTCTTCTTGTAGTCACTGGATGAGGAATTATTGCTCCTTGACGATCTTCCAAGGCGACCACGTCTTGAGAACTTTTGGAACTTCTTCACGAGCAGAGCTAGATCATGGCTCAGTTCTTCAGGATCACCAAGGCTGCTACCAGAGTCTTCATCTTCGGACTCAGATACTTCCTTGGCCTTCAATGCACGTGTTCTGCCATAGCTTGAACCATAGAGATCTCTCTTTTTAGCAAGTTGGAACTCATGAGCATTTAGCCTCTCGAGAATATCAGCGGGATCAAGTGACTTGTAATCAGCACGTTCTGGTATCATCAATGCCAGAGTGTCAAATGAGGAATCAAGCGATCTCAGCAATTTCTTCACCACCTCATGGTCAGTGATGTCAGTGGCACCAAGTGCTTGAAGCTCATTTGAGATGTCAATGAGGCGATCGAAGGTTTGTTGAGCATTTTCATTGTCGTGTCTTTTGAAGCGGTTGAAGAGATTGCCAAGAACATCAACTCGAGAGTCATGTTGAGTTGAGACTCCTTCATTCACTTTGGACAACCTGTCCTAGATAAGCTTCGCTGTTTCCAAAGCACTCACTCTGCCATACTGTCCTTTGCTCAGATGGCCACATATGATATTCTTCGCTTGAGAGTCGAGTTGCTTGAATCTCTTCACATCGGTAGCATTCAGAGAAGGTATAACTAAGGGAACACCATTTTCCACAACATACCAGAGATCGTTATCAATTGCTTCAAGATGCATTCGCATCTTATTCTTCCAGTAGGGGTAGTCCGTCCCATCGAAGGTAGGACACCAAGAAGAGACCTTGATCATACCTACGGTCGACATAACTAAAACTCCAGGCGGTTAAACCAAAATTACACAGAACAAGGGAGTACCTTGCTCTGATACCAATTGAAAGTGCATTATATCAACTAGGGGGGTGAATAGGCGATTTTTATGAAATTCTTTACTGAGGAATTTGCCGGTGAGGAAATTCCTTAGCGAAGAACTACTAGCAGCGGAATAAGTACTCAAAAGTAAACATAACAGAATACAAGCAGTCCTGAACACGCAGCTAATTTGTGTCATGTTAAATGCGATGCTAATTTGTGTCATGCATGGCAATAAATATGATATATATATATATATATATGATACTATACTTTATGTATTATACTATGCAGTATAATTAATTAAAGGTAGTATCATAAAATAGTATCATATATATTGTATATCCATGATACTAGTATATGACACTCACCACTATACTCATGATTTCTTACCGTGGAAAAAAATTTGGAGGAAAAAAGATGAACTCATGTTTTCATTCGAACCAAAATATGATGTTAGGTAATGTAAATGTTTTCAAAGAGCACACAGTTCACTCACGAAAGCCGTGTGTCCACTAAACCGTGGCCGATGCACCCCACCTCTCTGCCACGTGCGCAATCTAAGTCGTGCGTTCTGATTGGCCAGAACCCAAACCCCACGGATCATACATCTGCACTGTTGGATTCTCCTTGATCGAACGATGATCCTCATCCCTTTCAACAACACATGTAAATGTTTTCAAACAGCCCCTCCCCAAAAAATGTTTTCAAATAGCACACGGTTCACACATGAAAGCCGAGTGGCTACAAAACCATGGACGATGCCCCCCTTGCTGGGCACGCGATCTGAGTCGTCCGTTCTAATTGGCCAGAACCCAAACCCCATGGATCATACGTCTACACCATTGGATGCTCCCAGATCGAGCGGCAATCCTCATCCCTTTCAACAAGAAATGCAGTCCGGCTAGGAATTGATTTATATGCCAATATGCACGGTAAATGCCAAAAAATGTCTTACATATAGCACACAAGACCTGAAATGCGCCAGCAAATCAAACCCGTGGTAAAATTGTGATTGGTTTATGTGGGAAAAATTTAGAGGCGAAACAATGATCTCACGTCTTCATTTCAAAATTAGTACGTCTTCATTTCAAACAAAATTATTCTGTTTGTGCACACGAGCGCTTAGAGGCAACCAATTGCATAGGCCTTTCCGCGCGCGCGGCAACCGGGGATATTTTTCACCCTTTTCACCTAGGCCGCCAACACCCGGAGTTCCCAACACCCCCACCGTCCGCCCACATTTCACTTAACTAGTCCACCCAATCTCCTTCGCCAGCTCCCCCCTCCCCCAGATCCACAGCAGAACCCTCTTCGGCATCGTCGTGCTCACCCCGGTCGTGTGCCCACTCTTCGACGTCAAGCCTACCTCCACTGCCATTTCCAACACGTGGTGGCTCGCGCCTCGCCATCTTCGTTTGCTCACCAGCCACCCTCGAGCATATCGATGCAGTAACCCTCGCCTCTCCTGTGGCCGGCCGTGTTTGCATTAAGAAGCCTGTTAGTTACTGCTCTCCATCACCGTGAGGCATATTTCCTCGCAATCCCTCTTCCAATTTTGTACCGTATGTTCCCAAATTGGCTATAAAATAATGAAGAGTGTATATATGTTCATTATCTACCTTCCTTACTACATATAAGCTATATTTGTTCCAATAAGTTACTGCCTATTTACAGAACGCGAGCGCCCGAATGACACAAACTTAACAAATTTGATGTACATTTTCTAAATTATTGCATGGAATGTTTAGAAAGCTTGATAACTAGTTGTTAGTTTTATGCTTATCCTCCTTTCCTGAGTTTCGCATGTGCTCTATGTAGATGCCGAGTAGCAGCGACAACACTCATTCAGGCCATGTATCTTCATCTGATTTGGACAACCATAGGTCTCCAGCAGATTGTGAGGGATCAAGTAGTCTTGAACGGGATAGAGCTGCAGCAATTACCCTTCCAGTCTTCTATCAAAAAAATTACCCTTCTAGTCAGGATATGGAGGAACGCTCCAAGGAAGCCGACACACCAGCCTAAAGGTGTATATGTAGTAACCAAGATTGATTTAAAGTCCTGGGCTCCAAATAAACCAGATAAAGCACCCATGAGGTTCAGGATTGTGTGTGGATTTGTTGGCAAGGCAAGGCTCAACATTAATCTGCCGGTGTTTCGGAAGGCTGACACAGAAACACAGCGAAGGTTAGTCCGGGAGATCATGGATCACTTCTACGTTCCAGAGTAGTTGAGAATGCAGGTGGAACAAGCTGCACTGAAGAAGGCTAGGGATGCTTGGAGAAACTGGAAGCACGTGTTGTACAAGAAGTACTTCAGTGAAGGTAAGGACCCAATCCCCGCATACCCCCAAATTACAAAGGCAGACCGGGCAGAATTCAAAAGGGTTAGGGCAACTAAAGAGTTCGTTGAGAAGAGTTTCAAGCAATCAGAACTTCAGAAGATGAACATACACCCCCACAGTATGGGTGTGGCAGGATACTACGGCATGAAACTGATGTGGGAACAGGAGGACAAAGAAGCAGTAGCAGCGGGTGTGAATCCGGCCTTTAGTGAAATCAGGGGCGAACACGCCAGAGACTAATTGCGGGCACGTGCAAAGAGGCGTGATGACAAAACTTATTACTTTGAAAATGCACGTGACGCCAAACTGTATGAAGTTATGTTAGAGGCTTCCAAGATCCCTGGAAGGTTCTACAGGAACTCAGGGCCATGTGACATTCCGTCCATTGCTCTGGACAAAAAAGAGCCGCCTGGCCGTGCAAGGGGTATAGGTGTTAATGTCCCACACAACAAGGCTTTCACACTTAGCAAATAAGAGAGGCTGAGCATGAAAAAAGCTAGGAGTGAAATGAAGCATAATGCATTGTATGAAAGGTTGAAGAAGGAGATTTATCTAGCTGTTCGAAAGGATGTTGAGGAGTCAATGATGGTGCAAAAGACTCTAACACTGACAGATAGCCAGCAGATGGGAGGGGAGGCGGGCATGGAGGATGATGCTTATTGTGTGATAACACTGCACAAGAGTAGATGTGCATCAGCTGACCCTAGCGACACTGAGATTGCAGCTGCTCATGATGCTATATCTGATCTATCTGGAATGAAAGACAGACTGAAGGGCGTGCTTACACATTATGAATGTACACCTGATGGCCTCTTCTTGGACAATGTGCCATTGAAGCTAGGCTATGTGAAGTACTACGTGACTGAAGTAAAGCCTCCATTTAATGAATTTGCCCTGAAGAATGTCCTAGGAGACTTCAATGAGCAAAGGACCTTGGGAGAAACACTGTTACATCTCATCCAGTGGCCACGAAAGGAAATAGAGTTCATCGATGAGCAACCACTCTCGTCCCTCAATCGATGATGCTCTCCTTGCCACAACAGCTCTCGCGGGCTGATGCATCAACCTGTGATCAGCCGGCCCGATGGCGTACATGCCATGTCATCCTCCGCCCCAAAGCAGCCAGTGGCAAGGCCTACAACTGCTGATGACGCACCACCAGTTCAGATGCCGGCCGCTGAAGCAGTGGGGGAGACCCATCCTGCAGCACATGCTTAGCAGACCAACCTGGTGGAACAGACTGCTAAGTAGTCTGATGTTCGGAACCACCTGCTAAGCAGTCTGTACGTCCAGAACCGACTGCTCATCAGTCTGTCGGACCGCAGGCATGTGATCAGCATACCAATGCGTCAGCACTTCCTTCTCAGCAAACCAACGCGTTGGCACGACCTCCTTAGCACGCCGACAAGTTGGCACCACCTGCGCAGAAACCCGACATAGCTTCAACGCATGGTCAATAGTCTGCTGCCTCTGCTCCTATGGCCTAGTAGTCCATCACAGCAGCACCACCAGCTCAGCGGTCCGGCATAGATAAACCGTCTGCTAAGTAGTCCGTCGAAGCTTCACTGTCTGCTTGGTAGTCTACTGATAGAGGCAAAGGTGTCCCGTCTTTCGATGAGATGGTGGCTATCGTTTTGGAGGAAGTCGACTTTGACGAACCGACTACAAACGTGCGAGGACGTTGCGCCTTAGCAATCGCTAAACCAACTCTGAGAGGTTATTGACCACGCCGGAGCATGATCAACCTGACCACGAAGGTCTGTTTCCTGCAGGCAAACAAAGAACAAGCAAGAAACTAAGATTGCAATCTGGATATTGCGAATATAAGAGGAAAGCTTTATTGATCAAGGTGGGGTTCTGTGACGCCTTTGTGTGGTCGTTAAACACAAATGAAGTACACGAAGTTGCAGCTATGGCGTACTTTAATCTACACAAAACCCAAAGTCTAAACGATGCCCTAAGGGTTGTATATATGGAGGAGAGAGGGGAATTTCGTGGCCCTTGGAGGAGGGGTCCGAAACCAACCCTAACTCTTGTTTCCCCACACATACGGACTCTAAAAACTGCCTATAATGAAGTATTTCGAAATTACATGGGCCGGGCCGAAAAATAAGGTGACGCAGCACCTAGAATAGCCTCTGGACGAAATTTATGAAGTGGCATCTTGTATATTTCGTCCAAGGCTTCATGCACTCATTATGGTGGCTTCGAAGCCCTGGAATCATCACTTGTAACTCCGTTCTTGTTGCCCTTGCGCATGCCATCATCTCCATGCTTGAACTTGCTCCAAGGTTCATCTTTCTTATCCAAGCTAGGCCCTTCATTTGTAAGCAAAACAAATGTATCCAATTTAGGCAGCATCATATTCTCGTGAACATTAGAATCGTTACCAAGAAACGGAAGTACCTGATAATTCAATTGGCGTGCGCGAGCCCTAGTAATTTGTCCAGTATGTATAGCAGCAGGGGCTATGGGTGTAATAATGGTATTGTTATGCTCATCATCTACCTTGCATCCAACCAGATGTTCTGCCAGAAATGCTTCAAGTACTAGGAAGGAAGTGGCCAAAATGGCTAGACCCACGAGGAAGCGCAACGGGAGAGTGAAGAGGAAAGAGAACGATCACCTCTTACTTAAAGCACTCATCGCCCAGAAACAAATTAACAACAGCTTGTTCGAATCAGGGAGTAATATTATTTCTGACGCCATGCATGATGAAGTAGAATTTTTGCTAGCTAAAAGTAAAGCAGCCGTACTTCAAGCACGCAAGTACGTCCATGGCCAGCCATTTCTTCTTGGTGAATACTTTGTTGAGTGCAACTCCAGTTGCCGCGAGTTACATGAATATTGCATGGATCAAATGTCAGAAGGTCGTCATGGTTTGCTAGTCCACTACAACAGAGATCGTTTCCGACATGATGCTGGTTCCATCAATGTGAGTTTTGAGGACTTACATCTATTCTTCAACTTCAACGTGATCGATGCCACTCTTGTTAGATGCCTAATTTTGTAAGTACTTAACAAACTCTGATAAACTTCTCCATACAAGGCTGTAAATGATAAACAGCTAAATGCATTTTATTCCTCTTAGGGGATTGAACACGCATAGAAGAAAAAGGGAGAGTGTGTATTTCATAGATCTTGCATTAGCAAATGGCACAACATTTGATGGTAAGGACCGATGGGACTGGGCCATTAACATGGCCGGCCGTATCTTCGAAAACACGTCACATGCATAATCATTTCTCTGGCCATATCATGAACGGTAAGTCAAGTAAACAACCATGCATAAACTGATTGTCTTTCATATTTCGACATCATTCATAAGTTCATGGTTTTCATATTTTGAAACAATTTACTACATCGATTCTCTCAAAGAGTCAACAAACGCTCATGATCTGACGCATGTTCAGCAATTCTTGGATTGGTATTGAATTCTATGATGTTGAAATTAATTTGCATTCATATCTGGTTCAATAATTGATGTTGTCAAAATTCATCACCATTTGCAGTGCGCTCACGTTGTGGAAAACTAAACCAAGGAACCTGTTCAAGATGGAACAACCTCTGCAGCATGAGATCGTTTCTCTGGTAACACACCGAAATCTGTTATTTTTGGAAAATTTATCTGACAGTCTGTAAATACCTTTCCTTACGCTAGTCAAATGTTCAAGCTTCCAAATAAACCTCTTTCTATTTTGTCCAAAGAAAAAAATAATACATCTAACACCGGTTAGGTTGTTCCTAACAGGACAAATACATGACTAATTTTGTACAAAAAATTTCAGTGTCCTCAGCAAGAAGCAGGGACCAACCTTTGTGGATACTATGTTTGTAGACACATGATCTCCATCTGCAAATCTGCTCATAGTTGTGATGATCCTCGCGAATTAGTACCAGTAAGTCTATCTTAATTAATATATTCCACTCCACTCATATGGCACATTCTGATCTTAAAAATACTGCAGCTAATCTTAAAATCGAGGACCCCTGAACCACTCTCGGCTGGTGAATTGCTGATGGCTCAAAGATTTATCAGCGACTTCTTCCTGGATCACTACATCAATACCACTTGTGATAATGAAGATTTCAGCATGCGTTGTCCTGAAACATTGAGTAAGAGTTAGCCGCTAAACATATAACCCATTAATCCATTGTTTTCTATCTAATGAGGTCTTTGTATTTCGTACACTATGATTAATTATGTAATGCATTTATGTGTGGACAAATCATTGCAATTTAGCTACCATATGTTCAATTGCAATTGTTGCGAAATCTAATGAATGTTCTTCCTGTGGACACTATTTGTTCAATTGAATATTATGGCGAATTTGCTTTTGCGTGCCAATTCAAAATGGGATATTTTTGTTTATTTGTTCAATTGAATATTGTGGCGAATTTGCTTTTTGCATGCCGATTCAAAATGGGATATTTTTGTTTTAACCTGGCAATTGCTCCGCACATGGTTCAACTAAATGAGTGTGTGCGATCCACATCGGAAAGCATACGTCAATCATAGAGGAACCATCGGTGATACAAAGCAGATCGCAAACGATTTGTAGCGCTACTACGTGTGCGTAGGGTCTCCGGAACTGTTTGTGATATCGCATTATCGCACACGAGAACTGGGAGTAAACTGTGCCCAGTGCAAAATACAATCCCAGTCGTAATTTTTTCAGGAAACGTGTGGAATCCCGAACGAAAAGCAAACGTCACTCTTGCGGCAACCGTCGATGATACCCGATAAATCACAAACGGTCTGCAGCACTTGTATGTGTGTGAAGGTGTAACACCCACAATGTGGCTATATCTCGCATGTGTCTGGGCACGACTTAGAGGCATAGCCGCATGGTAGGCTTATCGCAAGAGGGGTAATCTTTAGACATCCCATGTACTAAACAAGAAAGGGATAAAGAGTTGGCTTACAATCGCCACTTCACACAATACATGAATAAAACACACATCATCAAAAATACAATCAAAGGTCCGACTACGGAACCAAAATAAAAGAAGACAACCCCAAATGCTAGATCCCCGATCGTCCCAACTGGGCACCACTACTGATCAACAGGAAACAAAACAAAACAACGATCAAGATCTTCATCAAGCTCCCACTTGAGCTCGGTTGCATCACCTGCACTGGCATCATCGGCACCTGCAGCTATTTGGAAGTATCTGTGAATCACGATGACTCAACAATCTCACACCCATGAGATAAAGACTATTTAAGCTTATGGGTAGGATAGGGTAATGAGGTGGAGCTGCAGCAAGCACTAAGCATATATGGTTACTAACATACGCAAATAAGAGCGAAAAGAGAAGCAAAGCATGGTCATGAACTAGAAGTGATCCTGAAACTATTTATGTTCGAGCATAACACAAGACCGTGTTCATTTCCCGGACTCCGTCAAAAAGAGACCATCACAGCTACACATGCGGTTGATGCATTTTAATTAAGTTAAGTTTCAAGTTCTCTAGAATCGGATATTAACAAATTCCCATCTGCCACATAACCGTGGGCACGGCTTTCGATAGTTCAAACCCTGCAGGGATGTCCCAACTTAGCCCATCACAAGCTCTCACGGTCAACGAAGGATATTCCTTCTCCCGAAAAGACCCGATCAGCCTCGGTATCCCGGTTACAAGACATTTCAACAATGGTAAAACAAGACCAGCAAAGCCGCCCGATGTGCTGACAATCCCGATAGGAGCTGCACATATCTCGTTCTCAGGGCAACACCAGATAGGTCAAGCTATGAGTAAAACCAGCCCTCGAGTTGCCCCGAGGTGGCCCCGCAGGCTGCCCGGTTCGGGCCAACACTTAGACAAGCACTGGCCCGGGGGGTTTAAAATAAGATGACTCTTAGGAGCGAGACTCCCAAGGGAAAAGTAGGTGGTGGTGAGGCAAATGGTAAAACCAAGGTTGGGCCTTGCTGGAGGAGTTTTCTCAAAGCGAACTATCAAGGGGTCCCCATAACACGCAACCGCGTAAGGAACGCAAAATCAAGGAACATATCACCGGTATGACGGAAACTAGGGCGACAAGAGTGGAACAGAACACCAGTCATAAGGCCGAGCCTTCCACCCTTTACCAAGTATATAGATGCATTAAAGTAAATAAGAGATAATGATGATATCCCAAGAATATCCATGTTCCAACATGGAACAAGCTTCATCTTCACCTGCAACTAGCAACACTATAAGAGGGGCTGAGCAACAGTGGTAACATAGCCAAACAACGGTTTGCTAGGAAAGGTGGGTTAGAGGCTTGACATGGCAATATGGGAGGCATGATATAGCAAGTCGTAGGTAGCGCGGCATAGCAATAGAGCGAACAACTAGCAAGCAAAGATATAAGTGATTTCGAGGGTATGGTCGTCTTGCCTGAGATCCCGCAAGGAAGAAGAACGAGTCCATGAAGAAGACAAATGGACGTAGTCGAACGAATCCTCACAACTCCGGAACAGAACCGAAGCTAACGAGAGAAGCAACCCGGAATGAAGCAAGCAACATAGTAAACAACCATCACATAAACATGGCATGATGCACAACCAAGTATGATGCATGTCCAGTTTAATGAAGCATGGCATGTCAAAATGCACAAACAATCCTACAAATTCAGTGGAGCTCAATATGCAACTCCGTTGCATATTGACGAAACACCATGTCAATTATTTAGTTCCTCTCATTTATTTACCCAACAATGTTAAATGTTATTAAACATGGCAAGGGGGCGAAGCATATGAAAACTAACTATCTAGTCAAGTTTAAATCAGGCTGGAAACAACAAGCAGCAATTCCAGAAAATCCCCATATGCAATATTTGAATTTGGTAATGTTCTTCCCTAAACACAATTTTAGAGTTATTAAACATGCAAAGTAATGCCACCATGTTAAACTAGGAATTTTTCTACCCCATTTACATGTAAATATTATTAAGTTTGGAGCTACGGTTATTTAGTTATGAAGTATACCATTTTAACAAGTTATTTAAGCAAAAATAAACAAACCGCATTTTAAACATTTTTAACATGCATGCAAGCTGCATATTATGAAACTAGATAAAATTCTAGTCATTTTACATATATGAAGTTTTTACGAAAGATGCATAGTTTGTGAGATATTAAATGTATGAACATGGTGGTCTTTTCTGCAAAATAGCCAAACTCTTGGATAAAAGCTAAATCGTTCCTCAGGAAAAAAATACTATGGGCCGAAACTAAATTGCCTAACCGAAGGAAAAAAAGGAGGCACTGGGGGTGTGGCTTCACCTAGTGGGCCTTGGCCCGCTTGGTGGATAGGCTTGGGGCAGGGAAGCGGCTTGGGCCGACCTTGCTGGCGTGCCTGGCACAGCTCACCGGAGCGCTGGGCTCAATGCGCGTCGGCAGGGTCATCTCGTCGAGGCAGAGGATGGCGGCGGCAAAGATCGGCGACGGGACGGCGTTCCAGCATGGCGGCACGGCGGGCTCTAGCTAGAACGAACGGGGAGCCGACGAATCCTTAGTGGTGGAGGCCGGATCTGGCTCCGGGGTTCCATTTCCAACGATGGGGAGGACGGGAAACTCTGGGCGGCGGCAATCCCTGGTGGTGGGATCCTCCGGGAGAGAGAGCAATCGTGAGGGAGAGGGAGTAGCACAGGGAAGGAAGGAGGAGAGGCACGGGGCGGCGCGACCTGACCGGAGTTGGTCACCGACAGCGACTCCGGTGGCTTGCCGGCCAGTGGCGGGGCTGGATGGGGTGAGGAACTTCGGCGCGAGGCTCCGGAACCAGGGCGCGGGGCTCCTGGAAACGGCGGCGGGATCCGGGCTTCGATGGGCTCGGCAGGCCCCACAGAGGTGGGAGAGCTGCGGAGCGACGTGGCTGGCCGCGGTTGGCCACGAGCAAAACTGGCGGCGGCGCTTGCCATTGGGGCGCGACAAGTGGCGGCAAGGTGCTGGCTGGGCGCTGAAAACAAGGCCGACGGTGCTGATTTCGAGGGAGATGCGGCGACTGAGGGTAGGGGAAGGCTAGGGGTACCCAAAATGGCATGGGGGTCTATAAATAGACACAGGGGATAGGTTAGGGGGATTTGGGGGCTTCCGGAGGCCTCCGATCAATATCCGATGGTCCAGAGTGGAGGGGAGTGTAGGTGGGATGATAATGGGTTGTGCAAGTGGACTAGTGGGCTGAGAAGAGAGGAAGATGGGCAGCCCGGCACATGTTTCCGGATACCGGAAACGTCCGACGTTTGACCGTTTATAAAGCCGCTATTGTTTAACGGTTGGGCTATCAAATGAACTCCGAATGCGATGAAACTTGGCAGGCGTCCTACTGACAACATAACAACACTGCATGCCAACTTTCAACCCATTCCGAGAACATTTTTCAGCCACTTATAAAATAATATTTCGGACGTGCCGCGGGCGCGTGCGAGTGTGGTTGGGCTCAGAACGGAAAACAGAGAGGACGGGGAGACCTGGACGGGTGCAAGTTTTGAAAACATGCTGATGCAATGCGGATGATGACATGGCAAGATGCAACACGCAAGCAAATGACAAGACAACAACAGCGAATAACTAGAAGACACCTGGCGCATCGGTCTTGGGGCGTCACAGAAGGGGCTCCTGAACCGTTTGTGATAGAACATTATCGCACATGGTAATTGTTGTCAAATGTGTGCGGTGGAGTCTAGCATGGCAGACGGGTTACGTAGAAAACTCGTGTGCAATGGGGCACAAATCGCACACAGTTCATATGTTGGCCCGTGTCCCTTACATACTATTTCCCAAACGGTTCATTACGACATACCGTATGGCTTCACTGCTGATGCGGAGCATCCCAAGGACATCCCCATGGACCTACCATCGTCTCACCAAGTGCCTAGCGGACACATGACACGAGCACGTGCAAGAGCTCTCGAAACCGAGGTGACATCTCTCCTCTCACAAGTTCACTTCGATGCACATGAGACATGGCTACTACCTCAAACAGATATATTATGCATACTCAGGTATCAAGGAGTTAGCCATGAAGAAGCTAAGGAGCAAGGAGAATAAGAAGAGGAAGATGGACGTGAAGGAGAAGAGATGTGGAAGAAGCTACAAGCTCCGGATGACCGACCAAGACCGGACGTCCGAAGATCTCCAGGCTCCGGACGTCCGACACACCCACACCCGAGCCGAAACTACGGACTTCCGAAGCCCTCCGGACGACCGACGCCCGGGCGACCGACCCAAACCAGATGTCCGACCGAAGCACGTCCGGCCAAACCAGACGAGCACCGGACGTCCGGACCCTTGCGAGCCTCCGGACGACCGGTGACTCCCGGACGTCCGACGCCTGTGTGCTGTTACGTGTTCAGCCACAGCCCATGTACCCCTTGGCCCACCAAGACTATATATACTCTTCTCCTACCTACGTTTTAAGGTTAGCATTGGTTTAGCTCATATTAGAGATAGAGTATTGCTCATCCACATCTGATATACTCCATGAGAGAGACCGCGGCCCCTCTTCAGAGAAGATCCCTTTGGATTCAAGACCTCCTTGCGGAGAAGATCATCAAGTCCTCCTCACGGAGAAGACCGTTACCTTTTTTATCATCCCTAGTTGACCGTGGATCGTGTGATCTCTTATGTACTCGAGGATCTAGCATATGTGTGACTATTTCTTGTTTGTTTAGTGATTCTCTCGTGTTTCCTCTTGTGTTTCCCCTTGTGTTTTCCCCCATGTTCTTCGTTTTCTTCACGGGATCCACTCCTTTCGTGAAAGATCAGCCCCTAGGGTCCTACCCTACATCATCTTGGTATCTAGAGCCATGTTGAGCACGATTTCGGAGCCTCCCCGTTGTGTTTCTAGCCTTGTTTTGGTCGATTTTGTCCCTAATTCAAAAACTCCCCACAAAAATAGCCCCACATTTTTTTTTGATTTGTTGGTGTGTTGAAATTTTGTTGGATTTCATCCCTGGATTTGCTTTGCCTTTAGTGGATCTAGGTTTTCTCCACTTTCCCCACCCTTCCCATCCACAATATCCCCCGGATTTGATCATTTTCACCTCATCCACCACGTCCACCTAGCTAGTCTTCCCATGCCCGAAATTTCGCTCAGGCACCGGACGTCCGACAGCCTCCGGACGTCCGATGACCGGATGACCGGCCCATCCCGGACGTCCGATGTTACCTGGTGAAACTGAATTTTCTTTAGTTTGGTCACCACCACCGCCCCACTTCCGCATACGCACTCCCAACCCCCTTCACACCATCACCACTTCCGCATACCACCACCTTTTGAAAGAGGCAAAGGTGTCCCGTCTTTCGATGAGATGGTGGCTATCATTTGGTGGAGGCCAACTTTAACGATCCGACTACGAACGTGCGAGGCCATCGTGCCTTAGCAATCGCTAAACCAACTCCGAGAGGTTATTTACCATTCCGGTGCACGATCAACCTGACCACGAAGGTCTGTTTCCTGCATGCAAATGAAGAACAAGCAAGAAACTAAGGTTGCAATTTGGATATTGCGATTATAAGAGGAAAGCTTTATTGATCAAGGTGGGGTTCTGTGACGCCTTTGTCTGGCTGTTGAACAAAAACGAAGTATGCGAAGTTGCAACTATGGTGAACTTTAATCTAGACAAAACCCAAAGTCTAAACGACGCCCTAAGTGCTGTATATATGGAGGAAGAGGGGGGGGGATTTCGTCGCCCTTGGAGGAGGGGCCCGAAACCAACCCTAACTCTTGTTTCCCCACACATAAGGACTCTAAAAACAACCTATAGTTTAGTATTTCGAAAATACATGGGCCTGGCCCAATAATAAGGTGATGCAACACCTAGAATAGCCTCTAGACAAAAATTATGAAGTGGCATCTTGTATATTTCATCCAAGGCTTCGTGCACTCCTTATGGTGGCTTCAAAGTACTGAAATCATCACTTGTAACTCCGTTCTTCATCCCCTTGCGCATGCCATCATCTCCATGCTGGGTCTTGCTCCAGTGTTCATCCCTCTTATCCATGCCAGGCCCTTCATTTGTAAGCAAAAAAATGTATCCAATTTGGGAAGAATCATTACCAAGAAACGGAAGTACCTGATAATTTAATTGGCGTGCGCGAGCTCTAGTAATTGGTCCAGTATTTATAGCAGCAGGGGTTGTGGGTGTAACAATGGTATTGATGTCCTAATCACCTTTGCTTACCTTTTTTCGCACTCCGACACGTTTTGCCAGTTCGAGCTTTGAGAATTTGAGTTGCGGTTCCGTGTCCTATTGTGTTTCGGCTATTTAGGTACGGTTCAACATCAACATCACCGCCGCTCATCTTCGCCACAGACGCGTCATCAACAACGACCACCTCGACTACATCTTGGTATTCGTGCCACCCATTTGATCACTGTCATCCATTCTTGCTTGCGGACGAGGAACCGAAGCAACGATAACCTCACCTTGGTTTTGGATATATCGTTCTTGCCAGTACTTTGATAGCCATCATAGCCTTACTACTTTGCATCGCTTACCCATTGAGACTAGCCTTTGATTATTGCCGGCAATGAGACTTGTGCACATTAGTGATCATACTTCCTATAGCATACATACATCATTTGTGCATATCTTGGTATCATCTCTTGTGTCACAAATGTTGTCATCGCATACACAATTGCTATCTTGGTTCGTCGAGCATTACAAGAGAAAAGAGCTCATACAACAAAGAGCCAACCAAGCTTTTAAGCAAAAGGGAAAGATAGGCAATGAGCTTTTAAGTAAGAACCATAGCACCATACAACATTAAGATTGTCATACCAGATCATCTTGGATCATAGCATCGAAACACCATACATAGAGCATACTTGGGATAGAAGTCGTTGCATTTTTGCCAAGTAGGTTATGCACAAGTCTTTGTATCTGCCTATTGTCCAATCGTGCTAGCGTCTCTCTAGTGTTGTGCAACAAGAGCATTTTCGTGGATTCCACATTTGGGCTCATCCTTGGTTGCACGACCCCACTTATCTTTTTGCGTGTGTGTTTCCATGTACCTAGTATTGCTTGGTCTAGTTCTTGCATTGCAAACTTGCAAATCTTTTCCAAAATTATTGAAGCTCACTAACAATTGCATCAAATTTTGTGCCACCATCCTAACCAAGCTCAACCATAAGCTTTTACTTGTGTAGGTGTGAGAAACCGACAAGAATTGGTACCAATTGTATTATTTCCTTGTTCCATATTGGAGTGATCATTGATCCACCTTCAACTTCGTTCAAGGTACATTTGGTATACGTTCTTCTCTTTCTCCCACTCACATTTTTCTCTTGGAATGATGGATAGGCAAAGTACTTCTACCAACCCACCCTTCATTGAGCACGATGACGACATGAACTCCTACGTCACCAAGAGCCACCTCTTTGGTGCACGACGTGCTTTGCATCAAGAGCAACAAGCAATGAGTGAACGCATCGACAACCTCGCCACCGACATGCGACTCTCCGAGAAATGTACAAGGGATTACTTTGACCACAAGCTCAATGCAAGAATGGAAGAGATTCGTGCTTTGTTGCTCAATCGCTCTTCTTCCACTTCATCCTCATCAAGACAGAGCCGCTCAAGTCGACACTCTGACTTCACCCTCTCCGGATCAAGTACACAGACATCGAACACTCTTCGTCGTGCCGCGCGCAACGATCGTCAAGCAAGCCTCAATCCTCTACGCGACACCGATTCTTCGGAGCACCGACCCCGTCAAAGCCAAGCTGCCTTTGCGCAAGCACGAGAACGACAATGACAACGCTAACATGAAGAGGAAGAGCGAGCACGTCTACACAAAGAAGCACAAGATGCCGAGGCACAACATAAAGCTCAACGATTGTGAGATGCTCAAGCACTTGAGGCGCAACAATCCCTCCAAGATTCATGTCAAGTCGTAGCCAAACGAGGCCGACAAGCTTGTGAACATGAAGAAGTACTTCGCGAAGAAGCTCACGAACGAAGATTTCAAGCTCGCGTGCAACGTCAAGCTCGACAAGTTCCTCCACAAGCTCGCCAAGAACATCAAGTTCAACAAGAACAGGACGACATTGGAAATCCTCCACAGCAAGAGCAAGTTGCGAGAGACGATACTCCTCGTCAAGGAAGTCATCATCCAAGACCCGAACGTAATGAAGAGCAACGATACGGCAAGCTAAAGTTCACCATGCCCAAGTTCAATGGAAGTAACTATCCCGAAGAGTACCTTTCATGGGTGTTGAAGGTCGACAAAATCTTCCACTTGCACAACTATGAAGAAGGGAAGAAGATCGTGATGGCATCCCTTGAGTTCCAAGACTATGTCCTCATTTGGTGGGAACAAGTCATCGAGCACCGTGAGCCAAGAGCTGAACCACCCATCACTACTTGGGCGCAAATGAAGGATGTCATGAGAGCACGCTTCGTGCCTACCTACTACAACCGCGACCTCTTCAAGAAACTTCAACTACTCAAGCAAGGAACCAAGACGTTGAAGAATACTACAAGGAGATGGAGATTTCCATGATAAGAGCAAATGTCACTGAAGATGATGAGCAAACAATGGCACGTTTCTTGAATGGACTCAATCATCCTATCAAGAAGATCGCCGACTTCCAACCATACTCGAAGCTCATCGAGCTAGTGCATTAAGCTACCAAAGTGGGACACCAAGTACAAGATGATTTCAAGGATGCCAAGTTCTCATCCAAGACATACGGCTTCTCCAACACCCATGCTTCAACGACTCCAACACCGTCTACCAATCCTTCTACAACCAACATCGACAAGTCGAGTTCCAAGAAAACTTCGAATACTCCAAGTCATCCTACTACAAGCAACTTCAAGCCGAGAGCTTCAGCATCATCAACCCTCACTGATGAGACAGTCAAGACAAGTTCCTTCAAATGCTTCACATGCAGAGGCCGAGGCCACAAGTCCTACGAGTGCACCAACAAGCGGACCATGATCCTCAGCGACGATGGTACATACGACTCCAAGAGCGAAGGAGAAACGGAAGCACTTGGGCAAGTCGCCATGCACCGGCAAGTGAACGATGAAGAGGAACAAGTCTTTTGCGATGAAGATTCATGTCCCGCTCTAGTTGTCTCCAAGGTCTTGACTGTTCAACATCACCACGAAGAAGACCAAAGATACCATATCTTTCAAACAAAGGCCGACATCAATGGAAAAACCATCAAGGTGATCATCGATGGAGGGAGTTGTCATAACCTCGCAAGTGAAGAACTTTGCTCCAAGCTCCAATTGCCCAAGAGAAAGCACCCACATCCCTACAAAGTTCAATAGCTTAGCGACTCCGGCACTATCCAAGTCGAGCATCGAGTACAAGTCTCCTTCAAAATTGGCGCCTACAAAGACACTTTGGAGTGCGATGTCGTTCCAATGACCGTTTGCCACCTTATTCTTGGACGCCCATGGCAATTTGATAGAGGTGTCATCCAAAACGGCCGAACGAATCACTACATCTTCAAGATAAAAGGAAAGGAGTGTGTACTTCGTCCTATGTCACCAAGCCAAGTGATCGCCGACAAGCAAGCCAACCATCGTGAAGAGAAAATTGAGAGAGCGAACCACCAAAAAGAGAGTGAGCGCCACAAGACCAAATCGAGTGCCTCCATGATGAGCGAAAAGAAGAACTTAGTCCTATTTCCCACAAAAAGTGACATAAGAAGAGTGTGTGAGAACCCATCTATGTCCTACACTATGTCCTTTTGTGCAAGGACAATGCAACACAAGATAACACCTCTCATGCTCCACCTTTAGTGTTGTCTTCTCTTTTGCAGGAATTTCAAGATGTTTTCCCCGACGAGCAACCTCCGGGACTACCTCCACTACGAGGAAACGAGCACCGCATCGACCTCATCCCCGGAGCACCTCTTCCGAACAAAGCTCCCTACATCGTCAACCCCGAAGAAACCAAAGAAATACAAAGGCAAGTAAAGCATCTCATAGACCATGGACATGTGCGTGAAAGTTTGAGCCCTTGTGCCGTTCTGGTCATTCTTGTGCCAAAACGAGACGGTAGCATTTGCATGTGCTCTGATTGTAGACCCATCAATGCCATCACCGTTCGCTATAGGTATCCCATTCCACGCCTTGATGATATTCTTGATGAACTTAGTGGTGCCACTATATTCTCCAAGATTGATCTTAAAAGTGGTTACTATCAAATCCGCATACAAGAGGGTGATGAATGGAAACCGCTTTCAAAACCTAGTTTGGGTTGTATGAGTGGTTAGTCATGCCTATGAGTTTATCGGAAGTACTGGGTAATTTTATGCCTCTTATGAATCATGTCTTTCGCCCTTACATTGGTGTGTTTGTTGTGGTCTACTTCAATGATATCCTTGTTTATAGCAAATCTCTTCAAGATCATGTCACCCATGTTCGAACCATTTTGCAAACTCTTCGAAAAGAGCGTTGAGGGAGTCCTGGATTAGGGGGTGTCCGGATAGCCAGACTATACCTTCGGACGGACTCCTGGACTATGAAGATACAAGATTGAAGACTTCGTCCTGTGTTCGGAAGGGACTTTCCTTGGCGTGGAAGGCAAGCTTGGCGATACGGATATGTAGATCTCCTACCATTGTAACCGACTCTGTGTAACCCTAGACCTCTCCGGTTTCTATATAAACCAGAGGGTTTTAGTCCATAGGACGAACAACAATCATACCATAGGCTAGCTTCTAGGGTTTAGCCTCTCTGATCTTGTGGTAGATCTACTCTTGTACTACCCATATCATCAATATTAATCAAGCAGGACGTAGGGTTTTACCTCCATCAAGAGGGCCCGAACCTGGGTAAAACACTGTGTCCCCTGCCTCCTGTTAGCATCCGGCCTAGACGCACAGTTCGGGACCCCCTACCCGAGATCCGCCGGTTTTGACACCCACATTGGTGCTTTCATTGAGAGTTCCTCTGTGTCGTCACCATCAGGAAGGATGCCTCATCCCGTCTTTAAAGACGGCACCATTGCTAAGGGAGCTTTGGCTGTCGGCCAGACTCTCAGGCTAGGTGGTTTCCTTATGACCACCCGTTCGGCTGCTGCGCCGATGATGACCTCTCAGGTCATCAAAAGCAATCTTCATGTCTGCTCGGAATTCGCCAAGCAGCTAGATCCAATGGAGCTCTCTTCCCTAAACGAGCTCTTGGATCGCTTCGCCGTCCTAGGAGTCACTACGGATTATGACCAGATTGGGTCTAAACCCGATCTGGGAGAGATTAACTCCCCCCAGGTCACCCATCATGTTGCCGTGGTAGAGGGACAGTGCGGCGACCTTTCATCTATCTTAAGGACTAGATATGTCCGGATTCCCGATCCCTCCAAGTCGGATACTCGCGGAGGGGAGGACATCACTCAAGACCTGAACTTAAAGTCAGGTGACGGGCTAGATTCATTGGACATCATCCAAGAATCCAAACTTCCGAGTTCGGAAACTCCTTGGCCCCTGGGTCTCAGATTGGGTGAGGTTTCGGATTTGATTCTGCCCACCCACCCGTACATAAGCAATCTATCCCAAATTAGGCAAGAGCCCGAAGAAATAGTACATCATTACTGGGCCAGATTCCTCCTGGTTATGAACAGGATAAAGGACTGCCGCGAGGAAGACGCAATTTCATTCTTCTGCAATAATTGCACGGACAAAGGAATCCTCAACGCCATAAGTCGCCGTGATATTACACGCTTTGCTGACTTGGCATCCATAGTACGAAAGTACTGTGTGATGGAAAGCGCCTAGAAAACCGAAACAAAATTTTGGGACAATCCGGCCTTGAATACAAACCCGGTCCGAAATAAAAGGGTGCATCATCGTCAGACACGCGGGTTCAATACCAAAAAGCAAAAGCCCTCTACAGGGCACGGAACCGTACTGGAAGGATGGCTTGATGGACCCTGTAAAATTCACAGTGCAGAGGGCGCCACACCAACTCACTACCTTAGAGCATGTTGGATACTCCGACAGGTGGCAAAAATTGGTGAAGATCTTCTAATTCCAGAAGCCACAGAAAGCCACCCCAGAGAAACTAGTATGATTTTAACATTCTTCGAGACTTTTGCATCAAATAATATGCGAAAAAGAACACTCCGCGGCCTTGCCGAAGTCTACTAAGTAGCAACAATAAACCCATGGAGTGACACGCCTATTACTTTTAACGCCAGTGATGAACCTAAATTCCGAACAGCCCGAGCACCAGCCGCATTGGTCCTCAGTCCAATAGTGGACAGCTTTCGTCTTACCAAGGTACTCATGGATGGCGGCAGCGGATTGAACCTCATTTATGAGGAAACCCTTCAAGAAATGGAAATACACTGGAACCGCATTGAGCGAAGCAGCACAACCTTTAGAGGAATAATCCCCAGTCGGGAAGCGCGTTGTACTGGAAAATCACACTAGATGTGGTGTTCGGCACGCCAGATAATTACAGGTCTGAAGAGGTCACATTCCAGGTGGCCCCGTTCAGTAGCGGATATCATGCTCTGCTAGGGCGGGAAGCATTTACAGTCTTCCAAGCAATACCCCATTATGGGTACATGAAGCTCAAGATGCCCGGGCCTAACAGAATCATCACTCTCGTTAGTGATCCGGACATAGCACTCCGCGCCGAAAACAAGACAGCCGCACTGGCCCTCGAGGCGCTATCCGAAGCCCTAGCGGCTGAGGAACTGACTGCGCTGCGCTCCATGGTGAATAGGGACGATGTGATACTCGATAAAAGATCCAAATCCACCTCCTTTAAACCGGCGGATGAAATAGTCAAATTCCAGGTCCATCCAACGGACCCCAATAAAACAGCTTCCATCGGGGCACAGTTAAACCCTGAGGTAGACGCCACACTGCGAGAGTTCCTAGGAGAGAACTGGGACATTTTCGCCTGGCACCCTTCAGACATGCCAGGAATCCCACGCAGGCTGGCCGAACACAGCTTAAATATCCTAAAAGGATTCAAGCCAGTCAAACAGGCTCTTCGGCGTTTTTCTGAACCTAAGAGACAGGCCATAGGACAGGAACTAGCCAAGCTATTGGAGGCCAGATTCATCAAAGATATGAAACATCCGGACTGGCTAGCAAACCTGGTGATGGTACCAAAGAAGGACAAATCCTGGCGCTGTGCGTTGATTTCAAAGACCTTAACAAGGCTTGCCCAAAGGATCCCTTCCCTCTCCCCCGCATCGATCAAATTATCGATGCTACCGCAGGACACGATTCATTGTGTTTCCTCGACGCATACTCCGGCTACCATCAAATAAAGATGGCAGAGTCAGACCAAGCCGCAACGGCATTCATCACACCATACGGCCCATTCTGCTTCAACACAATGCCCTTCGGGCTCAAAAATGCCAGCGCAACATATCAGCGCATGATTCAGACATGTCTGGCAAACTAGATCGGCAAAACAGTGGAGGCATATGTAGATGATGTGGTCGTTAAAACAAGACATGTCGAATCTCTAGTAGACGACTTGAGGCTAACATTCGATAACCTCCGAACATACGACATCAAGCTCAACCCGGAAAAATGCGTTTTCGGCGTTCCAGCCGGAAAGCTCTTGGGCTTCATTGTATCCGGTAGAGGAATTGAAGCAAATCCAGCCAAGATCCGAGCTCTGTCACAATTGGATATCCTGAAGGACCTCAAACAAATACAAAAATTAACCGGATGCGTGGCGGTTCTAAGCCGCTTTATCTCCCGCTTGGGAGAAAAGGCCCTACCCATTTACCGCCTCCTTCGGCACACCGAACACTTCGAGTGGACGGATGCAGCCACGGCCGGACTCGACGAAATAAAAGCCATCTTGGCAACAAACCCAGTCCTGGCCGCGCCAAACATTGGCGAACCAATGCTATTATACATTGCAGCAACCCATCAGGTCGTAAGCGCAGTGCTCGTCGTCGAACGAGAAACGGACGGACACAAATTCCCCCTTCAAAAGCCGGTCTATTATGTGTCCACTGTCCTTACTCCGTGCAAGTCACGGTACCCGCATTATCAAAAGATTGCGTACGCGGTATTTATGGCATCCCGGAAGCTGCGACACTACTTTCAAGAGTGTTCAATAACAGTAGCCTCGGAAGTGCCACTTAACGATATTATAAACAACCGCGACGCGACGGGCCGGATTGCAAAATGGGCCATTGAGCTCCTCCCGTTCGACATAACTTACAAGCCACGGCGAGCTATCAAGTCGCAAGTTTTGGCCGACTTCGTCGCAGAATGGACGGAGGCCGAACTCCCTAAAGAGTACGACACATATTCAAACTGGGTCATGCACTTCGACGGCTCCAAAATGTTGGCCGGTCTAGGGGCTGGCGTCGTTTTGACGTCCCCCACAGGAGACACAGTTCAATATGTACTCTAGATAATGTACACAGACTCCAACAACGCAGCCGAATATGAGGCCCTTTTACATGGTCTCCGGATGGCAGTATCCATGGGCATTCAACGCCTAGAGGTGCGCGGGGACTCGAACCTCGCAATATCCCAAATAAATGGAGACTTTGATGCCAAGGATCCAAAAATGGCAGCTTATCGCAACGCCGTCCTAAAAATGTCAGCTCGGTTCGAAGGCCTCGAATTTCACCATATAGCCCGGGAAAATAATCAGGCGGCAGATGTCCTGGCACGCACCGGTGCAAAACACGATGTAGTCCCCCCCCCCCAACATCTTCTTGGAAAGGTTGTTCAAGCCGTCCGTAGTATGGGAAGGGGAACCTGGCAATAACAGCCCGGACCCAACCGCACTGCCCGACACCGAACACTCTGACATAATTGGAGGCTCTGCCAATGAAATAACACCTTCAGCCCACGTAATAATGGTCGTCATCACCCTGTGGACAGAACCATTCCTCGCCTACCTTACCAGGCAAGAACTCCCTGAGGACCCAAATGAGGCACGCTGCCTAGTGCGGTGATCTAAAGCCTATAAACTCCACGAGGGAGAGCTTTATAAGAAAAGCACTACCGGAGTCCTTCAAAGGTGCATCTCCGAAGAGGAAGGGCGGAACCTCCTGGCTGAAATTCATGCCGGACTCGGTGGACATCACGCTGCAGCTCGGTCCCTTGTAAGCAAGGCCTTCCGTACAGGATTTTATTGGCCGACGGCCCGGGCAGACGCCCAGGACTTAGTCCAACGATGCCGGTTGCCAGCTTTTTGCAAACCAAAGCCATATGCCACCCACCGCCCTCCAAATTATCCCCATCACCTGGCCCTTCGCGGACTGGGGGCTTGACATGGTTGGACCCGTTAAAGGCGGAACCCACAAGAAAAAATACTTACTGGTCATGGTGGATAAGTTCACCAAATGGATAGAAGCCAAGCCTGTTAAAACGGCCGAATCCGGACCGGTGATAGACTTTATATCCGGGGTTGTACACCGTTACGGCGTCCCCCACAGCATCATCACTGATAACGGCACGAACTTTACGGCCGATGAGGTAAAACTCTGGTGCAAAAACATGGGCATCAAGCTCGATTATGCTTCCGTCTATCACCCACAAACCAACGGCCAGGTCGAACGTGCAAATGGTCTTATCATGAGCGGCATCAAACCCAGATTAGTGCGGTCCCTCAAGGAATCTAATACGCACTGGGTAGAGGAGCTCGACTCCGTACTCTGGGGGCTGCGGACCACGCCGAATCGCACCACCGGATACACACCATTCTTCATGGTGTACGGCGCAGAGGCAGTTTTGCCCTGCGACATAATTCATGACTCACCTCGAGTGCGCATGTACGAAGAAAGAGAAGCCGAGCTCGATCGGCAGGACAGTTTGGACGCCTTGGAGGAAGAGCGAGACGTGGCAAAAGCCCGTTCCGCATTCTATCAACAGCAGGCTCGAAGATACCAAAGCAGAGAAGTACGGGCCAAAAATTACAACGTTGGCGAATTAGTTCTACGCCTGCCGGACAAGAAAAAGGACAAACTCAAGCCCAAGTGGGAAGGTCCCTTCATAATTGACCAAGTCCTGACTGGTGGAGCGTACCGCCTGCGAGATGCATCGGATAACCGACTCGAGCCGAACCCATGGAACGCAGCCCGTCTCCGAAGATTCTATGCCTAGCGCCGGACTCTGTGTTCGTCTCCTTCCTCTGTCCATTTTTTACATACTTTCTGTCTTACATTTCTCCTTCTCCTCTCTCTCTCTCTCTCTCTCTCTCTCTCTTATAGCCTTTAAAGGCTCATAAAATGACGCGCTATCCGCGCTCATTAAACCTGGGGGCTTCTTTAAACAGAAGCTTATTTATACGGGCTTCATGCCCAACACATGTGTCACACTTCCGCATGTACCTTTTATTCGCCATGATATGCATCGATATGACTTAAGTTTTGGCCAAGCTGGGTTGCCTGGCTCCTGTGCTTACCCCTACGTTCCCGATTGTTCGGCTAGGTGGTAAAGGGAGCACCTCTGCGATTGTTACTGCCGGGTCAGCCGGATGTGTACCTCAGACTGGGTGAAGCCGAAAGCTAGCGTTCTTAAGGGAATATTCGGTCGGTGAACTAAAGATGATCTTTTTTTATCTATACGCCCCCAGATGTTTTTCCTGCGCCTCTTTTCGCAGAATGGACATGCACTTTAGGGCATGCCTCCCAGGGAAAGGAACCCCTAACGGAACTATTCTCCCTGGAAGATGTTTCTTACTAACCATGTAATATAACATAACTAGTTGGGCACTTGTCTGTTCAAGCACTAATGACCCCTACGCCTGGTCTCCATGCATACCCCGGTTCTTATATAACCGCGAGGGTATTCGGACACACTCCGGACCGTCAGGTCCCGAGGTTGAAGCGAAAAGGTCGGCCATGACAAACGATCTACAATCCGGCTAGAAGGCATTACACATGTCAATTAAAATTACATAGTCAATCTGACTGATTGTATTCCTCTTCAATACCATCTAACAGGCTGTCTAGTTTACAGTCCTGTTGGGAATACTTTGCGGCCAACTCTACTTGGCCGTATACTAAGCTCACAGGGATCTCCTTCCCATCGGGCCCTACGGGTCCGACCTCGGCCATGTGGTTTGGGTCAGCCTTCGTGTACCGCGTCTTCACCATGGCCCAGGCCTCCCTGGCGCCTTGACGGCAGGCCGACATCTTCCACAATCGGAAGCGCCGCCGCGCTCCCTTCAGCTTCTCTACAAGCTCTCCAAGGCCTTCGGGCATGGAGACGGATGGCCACAAAGCCTGGGCGACGCCTTGCATCACCTGCCGAACTCGCTCGTGCAGTTGTGAGAGCTCGGGAAGAAGGTCACCCGTAGAACCGGGCATTTCCTCTGCAGGACGACCTGTTAGCATACCTACAGACATTACTCTGTTAGTCGACTTCCTCGCCGAACTCTTTTTTCAAAGTTCGTTTAAGCACTTACTATATATGCCGCGTCGAAGCCGCTGATTCTCCTTCACGGAGTCCAACAGCTGGGCACGAACGTCCTTCAGTTCAACGCCCAGCTTGGTGTTGGCATCTTGGAGATCGTTCTTCTCCCGCCTCACCTTTGTCAGCACGCTCTCACCAGCCTTCAGCTGGCGTCGGAGTTGTTGCACTTCCGGATTTAATCCGGCGCCATCTGCAATTTCATTTGTCAGATTTGCACCCACGCCGCACTTCGCAAAATACTTATCTTTCGAAGCGTATATTACCAGAGGGGGTCTCCTTGGGCTCCCCTGCCGCGGCTAGTGCGGCCTCAAGTTGGGCTTTGCACTCTTCCAGCTCCTGGGATAGCAGGGTATTCTTTTCTGTAAGAACCTGCACAACAGATGATCCTTAAATCAGTTATTCTAACTGTTTCAAGTCTCGAGGGCTACTGGTACATATATATAATTACCAAAATTTTCTTACCCATAGGTCTTTCACATACTGCTCCGTGGCTCTGGCTAGACCATTTTGAGCGGCACGGAGGTACGTGTCTCCCGAATTGAAGGCATCCAATGCCTCTTGGGAGAAACAAGCGTCGCAAAGAACTGTCCGGCGACGCCTGTGGTTCATGGCACTCTCCACCTCGGAATTGGTGGCAGACAGCCTGTCCGCATCCTCCGTCGGAGGAGCGTCCGGTGCGCGCCTCGTGTTCGCCTCCGCTTCCGGACCAGGCTTTGGAGCCTGGCTGGTGGAGGCGCGATTGGCAGCCTCTCCGGATATAGTCCGGCGAGGTCTCTTCGTCCTGAAGAGAGCACGAGCGTTAATATGCCTCGAAGGAATAACACCTGGGAATAAGGTGGCGCGCTATACCTTTGCGCCGGTGCCTCAGTCCGGACCGCACTTCTTTTCAGCTCGCGGGGCCTTGCCGCCCCTCGTTGGCTAGTCGCCGCAGGCTCGGCCTCCCGTCTCAAGGACCTCCCCTGCAAAACACGGTTGTCATACGGCAATCGAAAACACGCGAGGACAGATCCCTTTTCAAAGTGCTGGGACTCCGGTCTCAGTTACCTGTGAGGCTGGGAGTAGCCCTGGATAATCGGCCGTAATGGCCACCAAGGCGTTGTCCTTGCTCAATTGATGAAACACTCCATCAATCAGCTCCACAGATAAGTCCGGATCCTCTTGAGAGGCCGGGTCGAGGGACCGTCCCGGATCCTCGGGTTGTGGAGGAGGGCTGTTTATTTCTTTAACAGCCTGGCGCAGTTCCTGCGTTGAAGTCGTTAGACTGAAAATTTAACAATGGGAATATAAAACGGATGGGCAAGTAAAAGTGTCCACTTACCCAACTTGGGGGATTGTACATAGAAAATCCACCCCGTGGGTTGACGCGGAGAAATTCCTCCTCTTCTCCCTTGTACAAAGCGGACAAGGTCTTTATTAGAGCGGCAGCCGAATCCGGCCCCTTACGACCGTAGCGGGTGGCGTCGTCCTCCCCGTTGAAGTCCCACATGGGGCGGCCTCTATACTGAAGCGGCTGCACCCCTCGCATGATGCATGCGGCCATGACCCCGATCATGGTCAGTCCGGAATGAGCTAACAACCTTATCCGGCCCATTAGGTAAATAACGTCCCTGTCACTTTCCCTCTGAGGGCTCTGTGGACGCCAGACTAGGCGCTTCTTTAGGGGAGCACTGTCGAACTCAGGGAGGCCGATCCGGACAGGATCCGGCAGCGGGACGTCCTCTATATAAAACCATTCCGAAGGCCAGTCCTCGGACGCCTTCTTTGGGGTTCCGGATATATATCCGGTCCCGGCGATGCGCCACACTTCGGCTCCGCCCACCTGATATATTGACCCCTCCTTAGAGCGGGGCACAAGGCAGAATAGCCTTTTTCACAGCGCGAAATGAGCCTCGTAGCCCAAGAGCAGCTCGCAAAGGGCTACGAAGCCCGCGATATGCAATATGGAGGCAGGCGTGAGGTTGTGCAGCTGGAGGCCATAGAACTCCGGAAGCCCCCGGAGAAACGGATGAATTGGAAATCCGAGCCCTCTTATTAAGTAAGGGGCAAGGCATACCCGCTCTCCTTTGGAGGGATTGGGGGCGCTCTCCGCTTGCTCTCCGCCATTATAGGTGGCAAGTCCGGCTCGAACCGGGACCATATAGGCCGGGGGGAGAAATCCCTTGGTCTGGAGCGTCACTAGCTCGCTGTGCGGGATGGAGCACCTCTTCCAATCTCCAGGCTGAGGGCTGGAAGGGCGAGAGGAGGAGCTGCGGCGGCCGGCCATGATGGAATGGACCTCTGTCGGATACGCTCTAATGAATACTCGCGGAAGGGAGAAGGTGTGGTTTGGATCTAAATCCTCGTCCCCTTAAATAGGCGGCTCATTCACGCGGCTAGGGGTGTAAATATAAAAAACACCCTGACTTTTCGTATTCGTTTGACACGTGGAAAACGGCCATTATTGGGCGTAGAAGCCAAGGAGCACTACATTTACAAGAAACCGGACACTGTTCAACAGGTACACGGAATTTGGAGAAGAACCCGCCTTGCAATGCTGAAGACAATTTGCGCGCCGGACTCATCGTCATTGAAGCCTGGTTCGGGGGCTACTGAGGGAGTCCTGGATTAGGGGGTGTCCAGATAGCCGGACTATACCTTCGGCCGGACTCCTGGATTATGAAGATACAAGATTGAAAACTTCGTGCCATGTCCGGAAGGTTCTTTCCTTGGCGTGGAAGGCAAGCTTGGCGATAAGGATATGTAGATCTCCTACCATTGTAACTGACTCTGTGTAACCCTAGCCCTCTCCGGTGTCTATATAAACCGGAGGGTTTTAGTCCATAGGACGAACAATAATCATACCATAGGCTAGCGTCTAGGGTTTAGCCTCTCTGATCTCGTGGTAGATCTACTCCTGTACTACCCATATCATCAATATTAATCAAGCAGGACGTAGGGTTTTACCTTCATCAAGAGGGCCTGAACCTAGGTAAAACATCATGTCCCCTGCCTCCTATTACCATCTGGCCTAGATGCACAGTTCGGGACCCCCTACCCGAGATCCGCCGGTTTTGACACCGACAAGCGTCTCTATGCTAAAATGGAAAAGTGCCTTTTGGCGTTGATAAGCTCGTTTTCTTGGGTTTTGTTGTTTCCTCTAAGGGTGTTCATGTTGATGACTCTAAGATCAATGCTATCAAAACTTGGCCACAACCAGCCAACTTGCATCAAGTGCGTAGCTTCCTTGGTTTAGCTGGTTTCTATCATAGATTTATCAAGGACTTTAGCACCATTGCTTCACCTTTGCATGCTTTGAGCAATAAAAATGCGCCTTTTGTTTGGGGACCATCCCAAGATACCTCATTCAATGAGCTTAAGAATTTTCTTACTCATGCTCATGTGCTTGCATTACCCAATTTTGACAAACCCTTTGAGATTCATTGTGATGCTAGTGGTAATGGCATAGGAGGTGTGTTAATGCAAGAGAAGCGCCCCATAGCTTACTTTAGTGAGAAACTTTCCGGAGCGCAAGTCAATTAACCCATCTATGACAAAGAGCTCTATGCTTTAATGCGAGTTTTGCATGAATGGGAATACTATCTTCGCCCTTATGAATTATCATTCATACCAATCATGAAACTCTCAAGTACATTAAGGTTCAAACCAAGTTGAACAAGCGTCATGCTAAATGGAGTGAATTCATTGAGTCTTTCCCTTATGTCATCAAGTACATCAAAGGTAAGGAAAATGTGGTGGCGGATGCTCTTTCCCGCATATGCATGCTTGTTACTCAAGTTGAATTGGACATCATTGGGTTTGATCACATAAAAGACTTGTATGAGCATGATCCTACTTTTGCTACTCCTTATGCCAAATGTTTGACGCATACCACTTGGGAATGCTATTACATCAAAGATGGATATCTTATGAGAGCTAACAAGATTTGCATCCCGAGTCTTCTCTTCGTTTGTTGCTTTTGCAGGAATATCCTGGAGGAGGACTAATGGGACATTTTGGATGCGACAAGACTTTCGCTATGCTGTCCAAGAACTACTATTGGACCAAGATATTTCGCGACGTCAACCGCTTCACCAACCGATGCTCTACATGCCGCAAAGCTAAGTCTAAAGCTCAATCCCATGGCCTTTACATGCCTCTCCCAATTCCATATCAACCATGGGAAGACATTAGCATGGATTTTGTACTTGGATTGCCTAGGACAATAAATGGGAAGTGTCGGTGTGAAACTGGCGGATCTCGGGTAGGGGGTCCCGAACTGTGCATCTAGGCAGATGGTAACAGGAGGCGGGGGACATGAAGTTTTACCCAGGTTCGGGCCCTCTTGATGGAGGTAAAACCCAACATCCTGCTTGATTAATATTGATGATATGGGTAGTACAAGAGTAGATCTACCACGAGATCCGAGAGGCTAAACCCTAGAAGCTAGCCTATGGTATGATTGTTTGTTGTCCTACGGACTAAAACCCTCCGGTTTATATAGACACCGGAGAGGGCTAGGGTTACACAAGGTCGGTTACAAAGGAGGAGATATGCATATCCGTATTGCCTAGCTTTCCTTCCACGCCAAGTAGAATCCCATCCGGACACGAGACGAAGTCTTCAATCTTGTATCTTCATAGTCTAACAGTCTGGCCAAAGAATATAGTCCGGCTGTCCGGAGACCCCCTAATCCAGGACTCCCTCAGTAGCCCCTGAACTAGGCTTCAATGACGATGAGTCCGGCGTGCAGTATTGTCTTCGGCATTGCAAGGCGGGTTCCTCCTCCGAATACACCACGGAAGAATTTGAATACAAGGATAGTGTCCGACCCTGCAAAATAAGTTCCACATTCCACCGTAGAGAGAATAATATTTCCACAAATCTAATTTGCTGACTTGTTTTGGCAACACGACCTTATGCCATGGCCCGGTGATTATTCAAATAGTTTCCTTTAACTAGCCCCGCACATAACGCGAGGCAGTTTTTTGACACGTCTTGTCAAAGCAGAGATTACGTCCCCTTATCATGGGATTCTCATCAATACAGGCGTGGGTAACCCAACCGCGCCATCGATTCCGGCGCTTGGGGGATAAGCGAGTTTTACTAGGCTAGTGGGGGCGCATAGTTTCGGCCCCCATATAAAGGGATAAAGATTCACCTTTTCGTCCACGCCTTCTTCCTCCTTTGCTCATCCACTTTCGCACGCTCGACCTCCAGCGCCCAAGTCCGCATTTCCCACCTCGACCTTCTCCAACCATGTCCGGAGCGGGAGGCAGATGGATGGTCTCCTCCGTCATGGAGGGACACATCAAGAAGCTGAGGAGAGCCGGATAGCTGCCCGACGACATCGCGCACCGGCTCCCAGATGAGGGGCAGCTCATCCCCACCCCCAGGCCCCATGAGAGGGTAGTGTTCCTTACCCACTTCCTCCGCGGCCTGGGATTCCCTCTCCACCCATTCGTCCGGGGGCTCATGTTCTACTACACCCTAGATTTCCACGATCTAGCCCCGAACTTCATCCTCAACATCTCGGCATTTATCGTTGTTTGCGAGGCCTTCCTCCACATCAAGCCCCACTTCGGCTTATGGCTGAAGACCTTCAATGTCAAGCCGAATGTAGTGAGCGGCCGCCAGGCGGAGTGTGGAGGTGCCATGGTGGGCAAGATGCCCAACGTCACATGGCTCGAGGGCTCCTTCATGGAGACCATAAAGGGGTGGCAATCGGGGTGGTTCTACATCACCGAGTCGCGTGACCCTAAATGGGCAGCGGCCCCCAAGTTCCGATCTAGCTTCCCCATGCGGCTCACCTCCTGGCAAGAGAAGGGCCTGTCCGGGGGTAGTTCGGGAGAACTGACCGGACTCCAAACATGTATTCAAAACATGGTGAACAAGAAGCTCAAACTCGTCAACGTAGTCCAGGTCATGTTCATCCGCCGGATCCTCCCATGCCAACAACGGGCTTTCAACTTGTGGGAGTTCGACCCGGCCCAGCACCGAACTTTGACCAGGCTCTTCGACACAACTCACGAAGGATGCCTGGAAGGTGCTATTCAAGGGTGCCGAGGTTCCCCCTCCCACTACCGAGGATCCGCGGATTCTGTGCGAAGCGCCAAGCCAGCGCAGTAAGCTATTTTACCTCTCACAAGATACTTGTTTTTCATAGTTTGATTCTTGCGGGATCTAAACTCCCGTACCTTTGACAGGACTGGCAGGAGACGGCTGGACAGATCGACTGTCTGGCTCCTTTGCCCAAAGGCCCAGCAGACGCCTTCCTGACGAAGATGCTGACTCCGGCTCCTTAGAAGGTGCCGGAGAAGACCAAGAAGGCCAAGGGAACCCAAAAGAGTTCCCGATGCCAGGCGTCATCGGACTCATTGTCCGATAACTCTGCGACACACTCCTCCCCCGAAGACGAGGAGGAAGAAGAAGATGCTCCCCCTTCAGGTTGCGGGAGACAAGAAAAGGAAGGCCGCCCCAAATGGGGAGGCCGAAGGGTCCAAGAAGGGAAGGACTCTCCTTCCGAACAGTTCCACCACCGCTGCCGAAGGCGAAGACGAGTGGCTGCTCAGGGCCAAGCCCCTAGCGAAGTCGTAAGTATTCGGATACTAGATTAACTCATAGCATTCCTTTGTCGCACTGCTTCCCCTAACGCGGAATATGATTATGCAGGCCGCCACGAGCCCGTATCGATGTATCGTCGGACGCCTCCCTGGGCTCGTCGGATATGGATAGCGATCCACTTCCGACCGCCACCTTCCCTTGCCCTGCGGACGACGCCGAGGTATTGTCTCAAGAGGCACCGGGTCGAGGGGAGACAGTCCCGAAGGCGCCTCAAGGCGACCTTTCGGACTCCGGGAGCAGAGGGAACAAGGCCCCTAAGGGCTTCCGAGTTCGGCCCTCAGCCGAACACCGCGCCGGAACCTCTAGTGGTTCCGGACTTGGGCAGGCGGCCTCCTTCCAAGAGGGGCAAGACGCCTGTGCCGGTGACCTCTGTCCATCTAGAGGTGCCGGACAATCTGCTGGGAGCGCTTCGCAGCGCTTCCGTCGACGAGGAGCACCGTACTATTATGAGTGCGGTGGTCTAGAAGGTTCAGTCCACCAAGAGTGGATTGACTGAAGCCTGTGCCAGACTTCTAACAGGCTTTGAGGTAAGTGTTTAAAATATAGGAAAAACATTACCGCATAGACAGTAGCCCCTGATGCTCTGTTCGGTGTTCACAAAGAAAAGTCGAACAGAGGATCAAACAATATCGCAGGAGTCTAATATAAGCATGTCAATAAGCGTATGCAGGCTTCACTGCTGGCATCTGCCGCACTGACTGCGGAGGTCGCCGCGCTGAAGCAGGACCTTAAAGGGTCCAAGGACGAGCTCGGCCTTGCCAAGAGGCAGCTCGAGGAGAACAAAGATAAGTAGTACCTAGTCTATGGATATGTATAAAAAGAATGCGATTGCAAAATGATAGGATCATCATGAATTTGCCAGGGGCCACGACCGAAGTGGCGACCCTAAAGCAAGCACTGTCTGAGGCCGAAGATAAAGTGGCCAAGGAGCGCACCGAGCGGGAAAGGCAAGAGGCTCGGGTGGGCGAGGTACAGCAAGAGCTCCAGGCTCTCATGACGAAGCACGAGGCGTTGGAGTTTGACTCGAAGATGCGAGAGTCTGAGCTTGCCGCGGCCCTCGAGAGCGCCAAGAGTGCCAAGGCCGAAGCCCAAAAGGCCCTCTAGGAGATTGACGCGATGAAGAAAATAGCGGCGGGTAAGGCATTCTATATGCAAAGAAAGCATGTGAAAGTAAATTACCTATTACTTACCCGAATCCGGAGTTCTCTAGGAGCATTCGCAGATTTGCCCCACAGCGAGTCGGATGCCGCACAGTTTTACCAGGCCGAGGAGGGAAGCTCAACGAACAAGCTGTTCTGGTCTCAGTATACTGGGACTGAACACCCGGTGCCTATGAGCGACCAGCTGAAGCAGCTGGTCGAGCTACACAAGCGGCCGAACAGGCCATGAAGGGCTTTATAGTCCGGTTGTGGCCTGGCGATGCCCTTCTGAACAGCTACTTCAGCCTGGTGAGGCGGCTTGTGGATGCCTGCCCATGGCTGGAAGTCGTCAAGCGGTCTGTCTGCAGCGAAGGTGCACGCCGGGCTTTCGCCCGTGTGAAGGTGCAATGGGCCAAGCTAGACACCGTGAAGCTGATCAAGGAAGGACCGCCGCAGGGCAAGGAGCATCGCACCCCCGAAATTTATTATGAGGGTGTCCTGAAGGGTGCCCGTCTTGTAGCGGACGAATGTCCAAAGGATGTAATATTTGAGTAAACTTGCTCGTGTGATCCTGTATGATGAAAACTTGTTTCATATGCGCTATGCAACGCTTTTTTGAATTTAAAATATTACCTTCTGTTTGGTTGTTTATCCAATCTAAGAGATGGCTAGTCCTCAGGCTTCTGCCCCATGCCGCGAGTGCTGGGGTGTTCGGGATAAACCTGAGCACTCTTGTTCCCATTCTTGGGTCCTTCGAGGGAGGTGCTCAGCACAGCGAACAAGGCAATCGGACTAATAATGCTTTATCACTCTCACTTAGCCATAGAATTCTATAATTTTAAATTTCAGCGAAGCCCCTGGTATTCGGAAGGCCGAATTCAGGGCGCGATACACGCCTTTAAGCCGGACAGGACCGGCTCCTCGCTCTAAGCGGCATAAGTCTTTAGGGACTTCGAAACCTCGCCGAACAGCGACCAGTCTCTCGCCTTATCATGACAGTCAGTTTTAGCTTTCTCTACTGAGGTGCTTAGCCCAGCAGAACCGGGGCACAATCGCAGTAGTTCTCCTAGTGGTACCTTAGCCGATAGAGTGGAACGTAAGGTACCAAAACATAGGAGCTGGGCAAACCCAACATTTGACCAAAGACATGATTCAGAGCTGATGCATATAATGCTATAAGTTCGGGGTGCCACACTTGTGAAAGTGTTTGGACTTCTCACACCATATTGTGGGGTACGTAAGCCCCTGGTGTATTGGCCGTACCAAAGTGTACGGTTGCAAGGCATCATTAATGAACACACACACACACATATATATATAAAGAAGAATGCAATAATAGTCTTAATGCTATGCATTGTTTATTCAAAAAGGTGCGTTAAAGCAGAATGATACATGCAGTGCAATAAGCAAAAAGTAGGACTATATCCCCTCCAAGGGCAAGCTGAGGAATAATGTTAAAGCAAATATTTCACTTGTTATCGTAATCCACCTGGGAGTTCCGTGGTGTGACGTAGCTTTCTGCCTCCTTGGTTGCTGCATCATGTGTTCGGCAATCATGCTGCCGGATAGGGTTTCTAGAGATTAAAGTCCTGAAAGAGAAAAATAACAAAGCGGGAAGCCCCTAGTACGGTTTAAGCTGCATATTGGGGCGTGCCGTAGTTGTGCCCCCCTCCCCGCCTGTGCCCATGGTATTTTTAATGCATAATTATGTACGCGTGGCACGGATTTCACCGTTTGGCTTGGGCCGGGGTGGGGGCCGCATTGCTACACGAACTCAGATCGTGCCAGGCGGTCTAGTTGCTGATTACTCCGAGCGCGCTTGATGGTGTCCGGGTCTTGAAACGCCGAACTGGTGGATTGCCTTGAGAGGCTGCTTTGCGCTTCTGCTGCGAGGGCCACAGTGTGATCCTCCGTGCGGAGAGAGCGCTTTGTGTTTCCATTAAATGTGATGATCCCCCGAGGTCCTGGCATCTTGAGCTTGAGGTATGCATAATGCGGTACCGCATTGAATCTCGCAAATGTTGTTCGCCTAAGCAGTGCATGATAGCCACTGCGGAACGGGACTATATCGAAGATTAATTCTACGCTTCGGAAGTTATCCAGGGATCCGAAGACCACTTCCAGTGTAATTGATCATGTGCAATGGGCCTCTACACCTGGAATGACGCCTTTAAAGGTCGTTTTTGTGGGTTTGAACCTTGAGGGGTCTATACCCATTTTGCGCACTATGTCCTAGTAAAGCAGGTTCAGGCTGCTGCCGCCGTCCATAAGGACTCGAGTCAGGTGAAATCCGTCAATGATTGGGTCTAAGACCAGTGCGGCGAATCCGCCATGACGGATACTAGTGGGGTGGTCCCTGCGATCTAAGGTGATCGGGCAGGAGGACCATGGGTTGAACTTTGGGGTGACTAGCTCCAACACATATACGTCCCTGAGCGCACGCTTCCGCTCCCTCTTGGCGATGTGGGTTGCGTATATCATGTTCACCGTCCGCACTTGTGGGGGGAACCTCTTCTGTCCTCCGGTGTTCGGCTGCCGGGGCTCCTCTTCGTCATTGCTGTGTGACCCCTTATCTTTGTCTTTGGCAATTAACTTGCCGGCCTGCTTAAACACCCAGCATTCCCTGTTGGTGTGGTTGGCTGGCTTGTCAGGGGTACCGTGTATTTGACACGAGCGATCGAGTATGCGGTCCAAACTGGACGAGCCCGGAGTGCTTCTTTTAAATGGCTTTTTCCACTGACCGGGTTTAGAGCCTTTGAATCCAGCATTGACTGCCGTATCCTCAGTATTATCGCTGTTAATGTGGCGCTTATGTTTGTTGCGACGTGACCTGCTATTGTCGTCCTTGGTATCCGAAGTACCATGGTTTTTTGATATGTTATTACTGCGAGCCAGCTAGCTGTCTTCTCCCGCACAAAAGCGGGTTATGAATGTCGTGAGGGCTGCCATAGATTTCGGCTTTTCCTCTCCAAGGTGCCAGGCAAGCCACTCGTCGCGGATGTTATGCTTGAAAGCTGCTAGGGCCTCTGCATCCGGACAGTCGACGATTTGATTTTTCTTTGTTAGGAACCTTGTCCAGAATTACCAAGCCGATTTGATCTGGCTGCTAAATTATGTGGCTCAAGTCATCGGCGTCCGGTGGTCGCACATAAGTGCCATGAAAGTTGTCGAGGAATGCGGCTTCCAGATCTTCCCAACAGCTAATGGACTCTGCTGGCAAGCTGTTAAGCCAATGTCGCGCTGGTCCTTTGAGCTTTAGTGGGTGGTATTTGATGGCGTGTAAGTCATCGCCACAGGACATGTGGATGCGGAGGAGGAAATCCTCGATCCATACCGCATGAACTGTTGTGCCGTCGTATGATTCAATATTTACGGGTTTGAAACCCTCTGGGATTTGATGATCCATTACTTCGTCTGTGAAGCATAGGGGGTGTGCGACGCCTCTGTATTGGGTGATATCACGATGCAGCTCGAATGGGTCTTGCCCGCTGTGTTCGGCCCGGCCGGATTGACTTTTACTATATCCGGCGTGACGTTTATCATCTCGCATAGTGGCGCGCCCTCGTGATCCGTAGATTGATCTTGCATGTTTTGCTTTGTCCTCCAATATGTCTTGCAGGTCTGGCGTATTTCCCCATGCCTTTTTATTTGAATGGCATCGGGGTGCAGGCTGAGTTTTTGGTTGGAATGCCTCTCTATAGCGGCCACGAGGTGGCCGATCAGCCGCGTCAGACGCTTCTTCCTCCAGTCAGGGTAGCAACCTGCATTTTGGGTAACTCTTGGAGGGGCGCTCGGGTTTGTATTCCTCGGCCGCGAGGACTTCAGTCCATTTGTCAGCTAGCAGATCTTGATCAGCTTGAAGCTGTTGCTGCTTTTTCTTAAGGCTATTTGTCGTGGCTATAAGCCGGCGCTTGAAGCGCTCTTGTTCGACGGGATCCTCTGGCACGGCGAATTCGTCATCGCCGAGGCTTGCCTTGTCTTCGGCGGGGGGCATGTAATTATCATCCTCCGCCTCTCCATCTGCCGCTCTCTCTGGAGGGCTGGCTCCTCCATCCTCCTGCTCTAAATCTTGCTGGAGGGGATTGTTGCCATCTTCGGCAGTGTTATTATCTCCTGTGCCGGTATCAACACTTTTGCTTTGGCGGGACTTAGAGCGGCGCCGCTCACGTCGGCACTTGGGTTGCTTCTTGGAGGGGTCATCCTCCGCTATCTCTGTCGTCATTGCATTCTTTGGGTGTGTCCACCATGTATATATCGTATGATGAGGTGGCTGTCTAGTGCCCTGTGGGCAGTGGTTCCTCTTCGTCCCCCGCATCATCGTCCATACAGTCAATGTCTTCGGAGTCGAAGTCAGCATGTCGGTTAAGTCATCGATAGTGGCTACTAAGTGGGTGGTGGGTGGGCAGCGAATTTCTTCGTCATCCGCATCCCAATCATGCCGGACATAGTTCGGCCAGGATCCTCCTGACAAGGAGAGAGACCTTAATGAGTTCAGTATGTCACCAAGGGCGAGTGCTAAAAATATCCGCAGAGGTAAACTCCATGATTGGCGCCAATTGGATTCGCTAGGAACGGCGCAAAGTGGTTCGGAGTCCGTGGCCGGAGAAGGATCCAGTAGTTTGACAACACGGCTCTCGTGCAGGGTAAGGTCGATGTTCGGCTCGATCACCGCTGAGGGGTAAGGCCCTCCGTGGCGGGGTCCATCCACCCGTCCATGGACGGCATAATGGATCCGAATTGAGGGTCGGAGTGGCTGCCGGTGCGATCTCTTGATCACTGTCTGATGGTAGAGCTAAATCATACTCATCGTGACTGCATGGCGCACAAGGCAGAGGCTCGAAATCCGTCGACGATCAAGTATCCGCAAATATCAGCCATGTAGTTTTAAGCTTCCAAACCTGACCTGGTGGCAGGGGCGTAACTTTCGATCTGCTCCAGATGGCCAAGCGAGTGGCCCGCAGTGCGAAGCCGCCCAACACAAAAGATCTGTCCCAGGGAAAAAAGTCTCACCCTGGACTACGTCGCTATCGATGATCATAGGACCCATCAAGCCTAACGGCGACGACACAGAGGAACTCTCAATGAAAGCAGCAATGTCAGTGTCAAAACCGGCGGATCTCGGGTAGGGGGTCCCGAACTGTGCGTCTAGGCAGATGGTAACAGGAGGCGGGGGACACGAAGTTTTACCCAGGTTTGGGCCCTCTTGATGGTGGTAAAACCCTACGTCATGCTTGATTAAAATTGATGATATGGGTAGTACAAGAGTAGATCTACCACGAGATCAGAGAGGCTAAACCCTAGAAGCTAGCCTATGGTATGATTGTCTGTTGTCCTATGGACTAAAACTCTCTGATTTATATAAACACCGGAGAGGGCTAGGGTTACACAAGGTCAGTTACAAAGGAGGAGATATGCATATCCGTATTGCCTAGCTTGCCTTCCACGCCAAGTAGAGTCCCATCCGGACACGAGACGAAGTCTTCAATGCTGTATCTTCACAGTCTAACAGTTCGGCCAAAGAATATAGTCCGGCTGTCCGGAGGCCCCCTAATCTAGGACTCCCTCAGGAAGGATTTTGTATTTGTCGTTCTGGACCGTTTCTCTAAGATGGCACATTTCATTCCTTGCAACAAGATAGACGATGCTTCACATGTTGCCAATCTCTTTTGTAGGGAAATATTGTGTCTGCATGGAGTGCCAAAGACGATCGTCTCGGATCGGGACGTCAAGTTCCTAAGCTACTTGTGGAAGACCCTATGTGCCAAGCTCGGAATCAAGCTACTCTTCTCCACGGTGTATCATCGACAAACCGACGGCCAAATGAAGGTGACCAACCACACACTCTCTGCTCTACTTTGCGTACTCATCAAGAAAAACATCAAGGACTGGGAGGAGTGTCTACCTATCGCCGAGTTTGCCTACAACCGAGCAAGACACTCAACAACCGGCAAGTCCCCCTTCGAGGTCGTCTACGAATTCAATCCATTGTCCCCATTGGACATTCTTCCTCTACCACTACAAGAGCACATCAATATGGATGCAAGTGCACGTGTGAACCCACTCCTCTCCGAAGTTGAAGGTGCATTAAGATACAAGGCACACCATCGAGCGCCAAGTACAACGACTTGCGACCAAGCTCCACATAAACAAGCAACCCATGGTATTCGACATTGGTGATCTTGTGTGGCTACACATTCACAAAGACCGCTTCCCCACCAAACGCAAGTCCAAGCTTCTACCTCAAGCAGATGGACCCTTCAAGGTGCTTGCATGCTACAACAACAACGCCTACAAGATCGACCACCCGCATGACAAGTACAACATGAGCGACATTTCAATGTCAAGGACCTCTCGCCCAACCATGGTGATGAAGAATTTGATTCGAGGACGGATCTTCCCCAAGGGAGGGGAGATGATGCGGAGCATCCCAAGGTAATCCCCATGGACCTACCGTCATCTCACCAAGTGCCTAGTGGACCCATGACACGAGCACGTGCAAGAGCTCTCGAAACCAAGGTGACATCTCTCCTCTCACAAGTTCACTTCGATGCACATGAGACATTGCTACTACATCAAACAGAGATATTATGCATACTCGGGTATCAATGAGTTAGCCATCAAGAAGCTAAGGAGCAAGGAGAATCAGAAGAGGAAGATGAACGTGAAGGATAAGAGATGCGGAAGAAGCTACAGGCTCCGGACGACCGACCAAGACCGGACGTCCGACACACCCACACCTGAGCCGAAACTACGGACTTCCGAAGCCCTCCGGACGACCGACGCCTGGACAACCGACCCCGACCGGACGTCCGACCGAAGCACACCCGAGCGGAATCTACGAACGTCCGACGAGCACCGGGCATCCGGACCCTCGTGAGCCTCCGGACGACCGGTGACTCCCGGACATCCGACGCCTGTGTGCTGTTACGTGTTGGGCCGCAGCCCATGTAGCCCTTCGCCCACCTAGACTATATATACTCTTCTCCTACCTATGTTTTAGGGTTAGCATTGGTTTAGCTCATATTAGAGATAGAGCATTGCTCATCCATAGGATCTACTCCACGAGAGAGACCGCGGCCCCTCTTCAGAGAAGATCCCTTTGGATTCAGGACCTCCTTGCGGAGAAGATCATCAAGACCTCCTCACGGAGAAGACCGTTACCTTTTGTATCGTCCCTAGTTGATCGTGGATTGTGTGATCTCTTATGTACTCGAGGATCTAGCATATGTGTGACTATTTCTTGTTGGTTTAGTGATTCTCTCGTGTTTCCCCTTGTGTTTCCCCTTGTGTTCTTCGTGTTCTTCACGGGATACGATCCTTTCGTGAAAGATCGGCCACTAGGGTTCCTACCCTACATCAACTGCGTCATTAGAAACGCTTAATCACCGATACCACACGTGCGAAAGAATTTAGTGTGTGCTGCATCACACATGATTACATTTTGGATGGCCTGTGGATCACTGCTCCATATCCCCGACGGTTTTTGGGTCGTGGGGAAGCACACCCTATTGCACACACTCACTTGGCGACGATCCCAAATGCCGTCGCGTAAAGGGGTTAAAAACCGTTTGTATAGCATCGACGCGCCTGGAACTTCTAGCTCTGCCTGCGCGCAGCGACTTGGGCCGAGGCCCGTGTACCTTTTCGCCCCTTAGACTATATATACTCTTCTCCAACCTACGTTTTAGGGTTAGCATTAGTTTAGCTCATACTTGAGATAGAGCTTTGCTCATCCACATCGGATCTACTCCACAAGAGAGATCGCGGCCCCTCTTCGGAGAAGATCCCTTTGGATTCAAGACCTCCTTTGCAGAGAATACCATCAAGACCTTCTCACGGAGAAGACCTGTTACCTTTGTATCGTCCTTAGTTGACCATGTATCGTGTGATCACTTATGCACTCTAGGATCTAGCATATGCGTGACTATTTCTTGTTGGTCTAGTGATTCTCTTGTGTTTATCATTGTTTTTCCCCTCGTGTTTTCCCTTGTGTTCTTCATGTTCTTCGCGAGATCCGCTCCTTTCATGAAAGATCGGCCCCTAGGGTTCCTACCCTACATCATCTGGTATCTAGAGCCACATTGATCACGATTTTGGAGCATCCCCGTTGTGTTTATAGCCTTGTTTTTGTCCCTAATTCGAAAAATCCCCACAAAAATAGCCCCAAATTGTTTTTGTCATTTGTTGGTGTGATGAAGTTTTTTTGGATTTGATCCGTGAATTTTGTGTGCGGCTCATAGATCTAGCTTCCCCACCCTTCTTTTTCCCCAAATATTTCTTTTCCCCTTCGGATTTGGGTTGTTCTCCAAGTTTTTCCGCCCAAATCCACTTTCCCCAATTCTCTATTCTTGCCAGATTCGCAACCACCAGAACACCCGGCCGCGCCCGGACCTTTCGACCACCGGACCATCCGGCCAACCCCGGAACCTCCAGATCCCCGGACCTTCCGTCTTGCCCAGAACTTCCGGCCTAGATAGAAAGTTTGCACATCTTCGACCACTTCCGCATACGCACTCCCACCACCTTTAAAACATCACAACTTTCACATACCTCCACTGCTTACCCGTTTCGCACTCCGACACATTTTGCCACTTCGAGCTTGGAGAATTTGAGTTGCGGTTCCATGTTGATGCGGAGCATCCCAAGGTCATACCCATGGACCTACCTACATCTCCTATGATGCCACTTGGACCAATGACAAGAGCCCGAGCGAAGTCCATCGAAGATAAGGTGAACCCACTCCTCTCCGAACTACCACTTTCTGCATGAGAATTGGCTACTACCTCAAGTGGAAACCCTATGTGTGATCAGGTTCTTGGAGGAAAGCCATGGACCAACTACACGCAATGGACAAGACAGTGAGGATGCCAAGCTCAATGGACAAGAAGAAGAACTGCTCGAAGTTCCAGGGCTCCGGATGGCCGGCGAGCAACGGACGTCCGGCGACCTCCAGGCTCCGGACGACCGGCACACCCACACCCGAGCTGAATCTGCGGATTTTCGGAGCCTTCCGAACGACCGACGCCCCGGACGTCCGACCCAGTCCGGACGTCCGACCGAAGCCCACCCGAGCCGAATCTGCGGACGTCCATCGAGCACCGGACGTCCGGACCCTCGCGAGCCTCCGAACGATCGGTGACTCCCGGACGTCTGACGCATGTGTGTTGTTAAATGTTGGGCCGCAGCACATGTACCCCTTCTCCCAACTATACTATATATACTCTTCTCCTACCTACATTTTAGGGTTAGCAAAGGATTAGCTCATATTTCGTGTGAGAGCTTTGCTCATCCACTTGGTTACCTTCTCCTCACAGATAGCACCTCCTCGGAGAAGATCCCCCAAGAGGATTCAAGACCCCTTTACGGGAAGAACCTCAAGACCTCCTCACGGAGAAGATCGGCTACCTTTGTATCATCCCTAGTTGACCGTGGATCGTGTGACCTCTTATGTACTCCAGGATCTAGCATATGTGTGACTATTTCTTGTTGGTTTAGTGATTCTCTCGTGTTACCCCTTGTGTTTCCCCTCATAATTTCCCTTGTGTTCTTCGTGTTCATCGCGGAATCTGCTCCTTTCGTGGAAGATCGGCCCTAGGGTTCCTACCCTACATCATCTTGGTATCTAGTGCCACGTTGATCGTGATTTTGGAGCCTCCAAGTTGTGTTTCTAGTCTTGTTTTTGTTGATTTTGTCCCTATTTCGAAAATTCCCCACAAAATAGCCCCAATATTTTTGTGATTTGTTGGTGTGTTGAAATTTTGTTGGATTTGATCCGTGGATTTGCTTTGCCTTGAGTGCATCTACCTTTTCCCCCTTGTCTCTACCTTTTCCATCCAGGAAATCGACCGGATTCGACGAATTTCAACCTCTCCACCACGTCCACGGGCTGTTCATCCCGTACCTGAAAATCTCCCTGGCGCCGGACATACGACCGCCTCTGGACGCCCGACGACCGGACGACCGGCCCATCTGAGACGTCCGACGTTACCCGACGAAACTGATTTTTTTTAGTTTGGTCACCACCACTGCCCCACTTCCGCATAGGCACTCCCAACACCTATACACCATCACCACTTCCCCATACCACCACCATTGCTTACCCGTTTCGCACTCCGACACGTTTTGCCACTTCGATCTTTGAGAATTTGAGTTGCAGTTCCGTGTCCTATTGTGTTTCGGCTATTTAGGTACGGTTTGACATCAACATCATCGCCGCTCATCTTCGCCACGGACGCGTCATCAACAACGACCACCTCGACTAAACCTTGGTATTCACGTCACCCATTTGATCACCGTCATCCGTTCTTGCTTACGGACGAGGAACCGAAGCAACAGTAACCTCACCTTGGTATTGGATACATCATTCTTGCCATTACATTGATAACCATCATAGCCTTACTCCTTCTCGTCGCTTACCCATCGAGACTGGCCTTTGAGTATTGCCGGCAACGAGACTTGTGCACATTAGTGATCATACACCCTATAGCATACATACATCATTGGTGCATATCTTGGTATCATCTCTTGTGTCACAAAGTTGTCATCGCATACAGAATTGCTATCTTGGTTCGTGAAGCGTTGGATGAGAAAAGAGCTCAAACAACAAAGAGCCAAACAAGCTTTTATGCAAGAACCATAGCATCATACAACACTAAGATTGTCATACTAGATCATCTTGGATCATATCATCGAAACACCATACATAGAGCATAGTTGGGATAGAAGTCGTTGCATTTTGACTTAGTAGGTTGTGCACAAGTCTTTGTATCTGCCTATTGTGCAATCGTGCTAGCGTCTCTCTAGTGTTGTGCAACAAGAGCATTTTCATGGATTCCACGTTTTGGCACATCCTTGGTTGCACAACCCCACTTATCTCTTTGCACGTGTGTTTCCGTGTAACTTATATTGCTTGGTCTACTTGTTGCATTGCAATCGAATCTTTTCCAAAAATATTGAAGCACACTAACAATTGCATCAAATTTTGTGCCACGATCCTAACCAAGCTCCACCATAAGCTTTTACTTGTGTAGGTGTGAGAAACCGACAAGAATTGGTACCAATTGGGTTATTTCCTTGTTCTACATTGGAGTGATCATTGATCCACCTTCAACTTCGGTCAAGGTACATTTGGTATACGTTCTTCCCTTTCTCCCACTCACATATTTCTCTTGGAATGTTGGATAGGCCAAGTACTTCTACCAACCCACTCTTCATTGGGCAAGATGACGACATGAACTCCTACGTCACCAAGAGCCACCTCTTTTGTGCACAATGTGCTTTGCATCAAGAGCAACAAGCAATGAGTGAACGCATCGACAACCTCCCACCGACTTGCAACTCTTCGAGCAACGTACAAGGGACTACTTTGACCACAAGCTCGACGATCACAAGTAAGAGAAGGATGCAAGAATGGACGAGATTCGTGCTTTGTTGCTCAACCGCTCTTCTTCCACTTCATCCTCATCAAGACGGAGCCCCTCAAGTCAACACTCCGACTTCACCCTCTCCGGCTCAAGTACACCGACATCAAACACTCTTCGACGTGCCGCCCGCAACGATCGTCAAGCAAGCCTCAATCCTCTACGCGACACCGACTCTCAAGAGCACCGACACCATCAAAGCCAAGCTGCCTTTACGCAAGAACGAGAACATCAACGATAACACCAACATGAAGAGGAAGAGCGAGCGCGTCTACACCAAGAGCAACAACTCCTTGAAGCTCAAGCACTTGAGGCGCAATGTGCCCTTCGAGATTCAAGTCACGCCGTCGCCACACGCAATCGCCATCGGCGCGAACAAGAAGAAGCACTTCACGAAGAAGTTTAAGAGAGGATTTACCAATCAGGTGCGCATCGTCAAGTTCCTCAAGTTCGTCCTCGAGCTCGACAAGCCCCTCCACAGGCTCCTCAAGAACCCCAAGAACCCCAAGTTCATCAAGCACATGAAGACAATGGCAATCCTCCACGATAATAGAAACACAAGGTTGACAACCCTCCTCACCAAGAGCAACATGAGTTTGCCAATCCTCAACAACATGGGCGTCATCATCCCCGACCCCAACACAATGAATAGCAACTCTATGGCAAGCTAAAGTTCACCACGCCCATGTTCAATGGAAGCGACGATCCTGAAGAGTACCTTCCATGTGCATTGAAGGTCGACAAAATCTTCCACTTGCACAACTATGAAGAAGAGAAGAAGATCGCGATGGCATCCCTTGAGTTCCAAGACTATGTCCTCATTTGGTGGGAACAAGTCATCGAGCATCGTGAGGCAAGAGGTGAACCACCCATCGCTACTTGGGCACAAATGATGGATGTCATGAGAGCACACTTCATTCCTACCTACTAAAACCGTGACCTCTTCAAGAAACTCCAACTACTCAAGCAAGGAACCAAGAGCATTAAAGAGTACTACAAGGAGATAGAGATTTCCATGTTAAGAGCCAACGTCACGGAAGATGATGAGCAAACAATGGCACGTTTCTTGAATGAACTCAACCATCCTATCAAGAAGATCGCCGACTTCCAACCATACTCAAACCTCATCGAGCTAGTGCATCAAGCAACCAAAGCGGAACGCCAAGTACAAGATGATTTCAAGTATGTCAAGTTCTCATCCAAGACATACGGCTTCTCCAACACCCAAGCTTCAACGACTCCAACACCTTCTACCAAGCCTTCTACAAACAACATCGACAAGTTGAGTTCTAAGAAAGCTTCGTCAACCCCAAGTCATCCTCCTACAACGAGCAACTTCAAGCCGAGAGCTTCATCATCATCAACCCCCACTGATGAGACCGTGAAGACAAGTTCCTTCAAATGCTTCAGATGTGGAGGCCGAGGCCACATGTCCTTTGAGTGTACCAACAAGCAAACCATGATCCTTAATGACGACAACACTTATGACTCAATGAGTGAAGGAGAAATGGAAGCCCTTGAGCAAGTGGCCATACACCAGCAAGTGAACGAAGACGACACGGAACAAGTCTTATGCGATGAAGATTCAAGTCCCGCTCTCGTTGTCTCCAAGGTCTTGACTCTTCAACATCAACAAGAAGAATACCAAAGATGCCACATATTCAACACCAAGGCCGGCATCAATGGAAGATCCGTCAAGGTCATCATCGATGGAGGGAGTTTTCATAACCTCAGAAGTGAAAAACTTTGCTCCAAACTCCAATTGCCCAAGACAAAGCACCCACATCCCTACAAAGTTCAGTGGCTTAGTGACCCCGAAACTATCCAAGTCGAGCATCCAGTACAAGTCTCCTTCAAAATTGGCACCTACGAAGACACTTTGGAGTGTGACATCGTTCCAATGACCGTTTGTCACCTTCTTCTTGGACGCCCATGGCAATTTGATAGAGGTGTCATCCACAACGCCCGAACGAACCACTACATCTTCAAGATGAAGGGAAAGGAGCACGTACTTCGCCCTATGTCTCCAAGCCAAGTGATCGTCGACAAGCAAGCCAACGATCATGGAGAGAATAGTGAGAGAGCGAGCCACCAAAAAGAGAGTGAGCGCCACAAGCCCAAATCCATTGCATCCACGATGAGCGATAAGAAGAACTTAGTTCTCTTTGCTACCAAAAGTGAGATAAGAGGAGTGTGTGAGAACCCATCTAGTGTCCTACACTATGTCCTTTTGTGCAAGGACGACGCACCAAACGCTAACACCTCTCATGCTCTACCTTTAGTGTTGTCTTCTATGTTGCAGGAATTCCAAGATGTTTTCCCCGACGAGCTACCTCCGGGACTACCTCCACTATGAGGCATCGAGCACTACATCGACCTCATCCCCGGAGCACCTCTTCCAAACAAAGCTCCCTTGATGAGGACATCAATACCATTGTTACACCCACAACCCCTGCTACTATACATACTGCACCAATTACTAGAGTTCGTGCACGCCAATTGAATTATCAGGTACTTTCGTTTCTTGGTAATGATTCTAATGTTAATGAGAATATGATGCTGCCTAAATTGTATACATTTGTTTTGCTTACAAATGAAGGGACTAGCTTGGACAAGAAAGATGAACCTTGGAGCAAGTTCAAGCATGGAGATGATGGCATGCGCAAGGGGAACAAGAACGGAGTTACAAGTGATGTTTCCAGGACTTTGAAGCCACCATAATGAGTGCATGAAGTTTTGGACAAATATACAAGATGTCACTTCATAAATTTCGTCCATAGTCTATTCTAGGTGCTGCGTCACCTTATTTTTGGGCCAGGGCCATGTAATTTCGAAATCCTTGATTATAGGTAGTTTTTTGAGTCCGTATGTGTGGGGAAACAAGAGGTAGGGTTGGTTTCTGACCCCTCCTCCAAGGGCCACGAAATTCCCCCTCTCTCCATATATACAGCCCTTAGGGCATCGTTTAGACTTTGGGTTTTGTTTAGATTAAAGTTCGCCTGCAACTTCGCATACTTCGTTTGAGTTCAACGACTAGACAAAGGCGTCACAGAACCCCACCTTGATCACTAAAGCTTTCCTCTTATATTCGCAATATCCAGATTGCAATCTCAGTTTCTTGCTTGTTCTTCATTTGCCTACAGGAAACAGACCTTTGTGGTCAGGTTGATTATGCTTCGGCGTGGTCAATAACCTCTCGGAGTTGGTTTAGCGATTGCTTAGGCGTGACGTCCTCGCACGTTTGTAGTCGTATCATCAAAGTCGACTTCCTCCAAAATGATACCCACCATCTCATCGAAAGATGGGACACCTTTGCCTCTATCAAGTGGTATCAGATTTCCAGGTTGCTCAGTGAGATTTTACAGTTTTTCATAGTTTAGATCGAGTCTGTTCTTCATACCTATAGTCCACCAAAAAGCCAAAAAATAGGGTTAGTTCATCATATCCGTACCAGTCTGAGCCTTTGCATAGTCTTTTCAGTATTTTGCTTTGTTGAATTTGTAGTTGCATCGTCGTGTCTAGTTGCTGGTCTTAGAGTCTAGTCTTTTAGAGTTTTGAGTTCTGGTCATATGTTGTCACGCCGCTGCCGCACCATCATCATCACCCTTGCCATATAGCACCACCAATCCGTATCCATATACCACCACCAATCCGTATCCATATACCACCACCGCTACCATATCCTTCCACCATATATCCACCAACAATCCGAGCCCTTTCATATTAGGTTTGTTTTCGAGATCCGTCTAATTTCTGATTCATGTTTCCTTGCCTGAGTAGGTTTCGGAAACAAAAATATTTTCACAGGCCAAAATATTTTTCCCTATCCTATTTTTAGGCTTTTCTGAGTCATTTGAGCCACGTGCCAACATAGCGATTTTTTGACGCACTTTTTCATCATCGTTGCCCTAATTTCCGAAAAAAGTCAAAAAAATTCGTGCCCATCCTGTCAGTTTGATGAGGGAAGAGTTTGAGACACTCGCCATTATAGTGATTTTTCACAAAAAAAGGAGCGCCAAAAAAAGGAGCGCCAAAAAAAGAGCGCCAAAAAAACATAGCGAAAAAAAAAATCCTGAGTGTGCTTTTCCCTTGTTTACGTGCAGCGTCGTGATTTTGTTAGTGTTCTAGGCTCGCGTCTCTAGCACGGTCTAGCCTAGGACCAACACAGTACCATCATTGAGCGTTTATTCAACTTCGCATCTCTGAATTGATTATTGCTAACCCTTTTTGCTACCATATTATAAGCCTTCCTAGCTCCCCATACATCTACGTCGTGCGTTTGACTCTCCCTGGTAATCGGTCTATCCAAGCTTTGACAGTTTTGACTACGACGGTTGCCGATCACCGCCTGCTGCTGGGTAAGAACTGGTAAGAATTTGAGATTTGCTTCACGGATTTGTGACACCCACCACCACCTCTTGTTGGTAGTCTATAGGATCATATTCTTGTGTGTTTCTATTGCTGCTAACCATGGCAAGATCACAAGCCAACGAGACTGACTGGGAGAACATGATGAATAAGGAGTTGCATGATAAATTTCAGCAAATGATGAGTGGACAGGTGCAAGATGTGCTAAACAGATTTGAAGAGGCTATGGAGAAGATAGATGGCATGGAGAAGACGTTTGAAACAAAGCTCGATAACAAGTTTAATGAATTGCTCGCGCGTCTTCCACCACCACCACCGGCTAGACCTAACGCACCTCTACAACAACAAAAACAATAACAACAACAATGTCGCCTTCCAAATCAAGTGGGATGAGCACAGCGCATTCCCATTGACCCTGGGCAAAATTCTGGTGACGATGTTGATGCTTCTGTAGCTCCTGCTGCTACTGCAGAGGTGGAGGACCATTATGACGATGAGTTTGATCAAAATCAGAACTACGTGCAACCACCACCACCACCACCAGGTCGTCCTTAGGTATATCATCGCAACGGTAGGGCTGCACCACCACTTCAGGTACAAGATCATGACCTTTTTCCTAAACTGAAATTTAATATTCCACCATTTGAGGGTAGATATGTTCCTGATATATATCTTACTTGGGAGTTAGAAACTGAGCAATGTGTTACATGTTTACAATATCCCAAGTGGAGACGTGTTCCTGCTGCTATTTGTGCTTTCACTAGTTTTGCATGTGTTTGGTGGTCTGAACATTGTAGATTATATCCTATTCTAACTACTTGGGCTTCTTTGAAAACTGCCATGCGTACTCATTGGGTTCCACCATATTATCAACGCGAATTACTTCAAAAATTGCAGCGTTTAAGACAAGGAAAAAATTTGTAGAAGAATATTATCAGGAATTACAAACTGGCATGATTAGATGTGGTATTGCTGAGGAGAATGAAGCTATGCTTGCACGTTTTATCGGTGGATTAAGTAGAGAGATTCAGACCATTCAAGAGTATAAGGAGTATAATAATATCACTCGTTTATTCCATCTTGCTTGTAAAGATGAGCGTGAAGTGCAAGATCGATAGGTATTGGTGCGAACTAACTTTTCTTAGGTCGATCTTTATCATGGACACCACGTGTATCCTCTACTTCCACTGCACCAGTACCTCCATCAGGTGCCACCTCCAACCGTGATACAAGAAAGCAGGGACAACCACAACTATCTGCCAAGAGCACACCCGTCGGGCATGCGCAGAGCTCTTCTTCTTCCATCGCATCAACAGGGCACACAAGTGATATTATTTGTCGTCGTTGTAAGGGAAGAGGACTTTTTGCGAGAGAATGCAAATCTCAGCATGTGATGATTGCTATTGAGGATGGTGGGTATGAGTCCTCTAGTGACTATGATGAGGAGACATTGGCTCTTATTACACATGAAGAACACGGTGGAGATGATTCTGATAATGAGACGCAATACATGGCTGCTGAAGATGCTGATAGGTATGAATGTTTAGTTGCTCAACGTGTTTTGAGTGTGCAGGTTACACAAGCTGAGCAAAATCAGAGGCATAATTTGTTCCATACAAAGGGAGTTGTAAAGGAACGTTATGTTCACGTCATCATAGATGGAGGGAGCTACAACAACTTGGCTAGCAAGGAGATGGTGGAGAAGCTATCTCTCACCACAAGACCACATTCACATCCTTACTACATACAATTGTTCAACAACAGCAGCAAGGTTAAGGTAACACGTACTGTTCATGTGCATTTTAGTATCTCTACATATGCTGATTATGTTGATTGTGATGTGTTACCTATGCAAGCATGTTCCTTATTACTTGGTAGACCATGGCAATTTGATAAAAATTCTGTACATCATGCTAGAAACAATCAGTAAACTCTTATTCATAAGGACAAAAATATTACTTTGCTTCCTATGACTCCTGATTCCATTTTGAAAGATGATATTAATAGAGCTAATAAAGCAAAACAGGAGAAAAATAAGAGTGAAAATCAGATTGTGGCAAAAGAATTTGAGCAACAAATGAAGCCTAATAATAAACCATCTAGTGTTGCTTCTGAAATTAAATTGAAAAGTGCATGTTTACTTGCCACCAAATCTGATATTGATGATCTAGATTTTAGCAAATCTGTTTGCTATGCTTTTGTGTGCAAAGATGCATTATTTTCATTCGAGGCCGTGCCTTCCTCTTTGCCTCCTGCTGTCACTAACATTTTGCAGGAGTTCGCTGACGTCTTTCCACAAAACGTGCCCCTGGGATTACCACCTATTCGAGGGATTGAGCATCAAATTGACTTAATTCCCAGTGCATCTTACCCAACTGTGCACCATACCGTACCAATCCAGAGGAGATGAAGGAGATTATGTGATGAGGACATGACTACCTTGGATATGACCAAAAATATTGCATATATGCATATTTGTCAGGTGATTTCTAGTGCAAACTATTCGATAATCTATTTATGTTATCTAGAACAAAAATACTTCACACACTTTTGTGTTTTGTCTAATTGCAGGTGTATGGGACATTTGCTGAGGACATGACTACCTTGGATATGACCAAAAATATTGCATATATGCATATTTGTCAGGTGATTTCTAGTGCAAACTATTCGATAATCTATTTATGTTATCCAGAACAAAAATACTTCACACACTTTTGTGTTTTGTCTAATTGCAGGTGTATGGGACATTTGTACAATCCACATATGAAGATAAGGAAGAAAGAGATGTTTATTTGCTGTCCAAAAAGTTCTCTCACGTCACTTTTGGCCCAAGAGAAGATAGAGTCCAAGTCTCTCACGTTCTGGATTCAGATTCGGACTGCACAGACATACCTGACTCAAAGCGCACACAAGTTTTTCATACGGACTCCGAATTGGGTGATTCTTTTTTTGTTGGAAACTAGATTTCGTGCACTTTCCAACCCAATTGGAATCATCTTCAAATTCGTCCGGAGCGTTGAGTTGTGGACGAAACAATCTGATGCTGCAGCAGAATCCGAGTCAAACTACAAGTCCAAAGGTGTTACATCACCTCCGCTTGGGCCCATTGGCCTTGTACGACCTAGATTTAGTTTTAGGCTGCCTTGGGACGTCCTCCCACCTCCTTGGCCTCCACCCCTTGCTCCTATATAAGTAGATCCATCTAGTAGTTTTTCCTTGGGATTTGTTTAGTTAAAAGTTAGCCATTGCAACTTCGTGTACTTCGTTTGTGTCCCACGACCAGACCAAGACCGCTTCCGGATCCCCACCATTATCTATACTTCATATATATTCGCAATATTCAGATTGCTTTATCATATTCTTGCTCGTTCTTCGATTGCTTGCAAGAATAGACCTTCGTGGTCAGGTTGATCGTGCTCCAGCGTGGTCAATAACCTCTCGGAGTTGGTTTAGCGATTGCTAAGGCGCAACGTCGTGCACGTTTGTAGTCGGATCGTCAAAGTCGTCTCCACCAAATCGATAGTTATCATATCATCGAAAGATCGGGACACCTCCGCCTCTATCAAGTGGTATCAGTTTTCAGGTTGCTCGGTGAGAATTTCCAGTTTTCCTAGATTAGATTTATTTTCTTACCTATTGTCCAAGAAAAAGCCACAAAAAAGAGTTAGATCTATTCATCCTTGGTCCAAGCCAGTCTGAGCCTTTGCAATTTTCTTTTCATTGCTTGCATAGTTGAATTATCGGTTGCATCGTCGTGTCGAGTTGCTGGTCTTTGTGTCTAGTTCCTTTAGAGTTTCGAGTTTTGTTCACATTAGTCACGCAGCCGCTGCATCATTATCCCATCTGCTGTCCACCATCCAATCCACCAATTTCCACCACGTGCTACGCACTGTTTATTGTCATAATCATAGTTGAGGTCACTCACATCTTCGCCTGATCGAATCTGCATCTTATCTAGTTTGTCTTGGAAAGAGGGAGAAAAAGAAGATAAAGAAAAAAAAGAGAAAAAAGGAAAGAAAAAAAAAGAAAAAGAGGGAGAAGAAAAAGAAAAAAAAGTGTGAGAAAAAAAGAGAGAAGAAAAAGAATTGGATCTATCTAGAATCAATCTCGTACTTGAATTCGGATTGGAACCTGTTTTGTGCACTGTTCAGTAAAACAGCTTGGCTATTGTTTCACATCATTATCTTTACTGCCGTTGTGATCTTCACTTATATCTTGCTGTCCAGAGCTGCTTTGTATGCTTCATTGATGCTGGTTGTGCTACGACGTGACCTCATTAGTGTTCTAGGCTCGCGTCTCTAGTTCGGTCTAGCCTAGGACCAGCACGGTACCGTCGTTGAGCGTTTATTCAACATTGCATCTTTGAATTGATTATTGCTAATCTTTTGCTACCATATATAGCCAACCCAGCTCCACATATTTCTACACCGTGTATACGTACGCTCCCCTGGCAATCGCTTTACTCAATATTCGGAGTTACTTGACACCGCTGGTTGCCGATCACCGCCTGCTGCATGGTAAGAACGTGTAAGACATTGATATTTGCTTTACTGTGAGCATTTTACCACCACATCCTAGTAGTTATAGGAACATTATTTTTGGGTTTTGTTTCTTGTTCTACTAATCATGACAGGATCTAGAGTCAATTCATGGGCTTTGTCGATTGCGGGAGACGTGCCACCACCTTTGCAAATACCACAACCGTCACGAGAGGTGCACAAACATCCAAATGCACATGATCAGGTTAATGTATCTATACCACCATTTAATGGCCGTTTTAAACCTGCTTTATATATTGAATGGGAGTTCGACATAAAAAATATATTTGCTTCCCATAATTTTGATGAACATAAAAAGGTTAAGGTTGCGGTTGGTTCTTTCACTGGTTATGCTTTGGTTTGGTGGAGTGAATATTGTCGGTTACACCCTGATTATATACCTACTACTTGGGATGATTTGAAACTTGCCATGCGACATACTTTCGTCCCTGCTTATTATACTCGTGACATGATTAAGAAGTTGCAACACTTAAAACAAGGTAGTGAAACTGTAACAAAATATTATGATGATTTACAAACTACCTTGTTGCATTCCTCTTTAGAAGAAAGTGAAGATGATTTTATGGATAGATTTTGGGGAGGATTAAACCGTGATATTCAAGAGATACTAATTCATGAAGAGTGTTATCCTATGGACCATTTGTTTCATCTTGCTTGCAAAGCTGAACAGGAAATAAAACGACGTGTTGGCCACGAGGAGAACAAGCGCACGGTGCACATTCCAAGAGTTGATATGATTGTTCCTTCAACTACTCGGCATACTATGACAACCACATCCGTTGTTGTCAGGACTACATCACCTCCACCATGTGACACATCGGCCCCGAGAGTGGCTACATCATCTGAGTTGATCATAAGAGGTAATGACAAAGGTACTGATCTTCCATCTCTACATGAGAATGATGAATGCCTTGTCAATTTGAATGCACCATCTGATGAGCTACCCACTACTTTGATCACACCACCTATTTTAGAGGACTACGTTGATAATTTGACTTTGCCATGTGATCAAACAACTGAAATACCAACAATTTTGAGTGCACCCATTGAATTAACTATTGATGCAAAAGAACCAATGTTTAATCATTTTGATATGACCTCTAATCTTGGTGATGATTCTGTGTTGAATGACTTATTGCATGTTTACTTATTTAAGCATGTTGTAGCATGTAAATTTGATGCAAGTAAGGTTTATTCACCAATGTTGGGATGGTTTAATGATGAACATTGTCAATCTTTTGAAATGAGTAAGAGCTTCACTTATATGTGCAAACTGAGTTGTAATATTTTCATGCCTTCTACTTCTTGTGCTAATTTTTTGGCTTTAGATTTTATGAACTATGCAAGTTACTCATCTATTCATGTGTCGTATATGCAAAAATCAAGGGAAGTAAAAATGGATGACATATACATATACAACATGTACACCTTGTCTCTTTTGTTAGCCACATTTCAGATTAAGCAACGCCGAGGACGGCTTTATTTTCAAGAAGGGGAGGATGATGAGGACATGACTACCTTGGATATGACCAAAAATATTGCATATATGCATATTTGTCAGGTGATTTCTAGTGCAAACTATTCGATAATCTATTTATGTTATCCAGAACAAAAATACTTCACACACTTTTGTGTTTTGTCTAATTGCAGGTGTATGGGACATTTGTACAATCCACATATGAAGATAAGGAAGAAAGAGATGTTTATTTGCTGTCCAAAAAGTTCTCTCACGTCACTTTTGGCCCAAGAGAAGATAGAGTCCAAGTCTCTCACGTTCTGGATTCAGATTCGGACTGCACAGACATACCTGACTCAAAACGCACACAAGTTTTTCATACGGACTCCGAATTGGGTGATTCTTTTTTTGTTGGAAACTAGATTTCGTGCACTTTCCAACCCAATTGGAATCATCTTCAAATTCGTCCGGAGCGTTGAGTTGTGGACGAAACAATCTGATGCTGCAGCAGAATCCGAGTCAAACTACAAGTCCAAAGGTGTTACATCACCTCCACTTGGGCCCATTGGCCTTGTACGACCTAGATTTAGTTTTAGGCTGCCTTGGGACGTCCTCCCACCTCCTTGGCCGCCACCCCTTGCTCCTATATAAGTAGATCCATCTAGTAGCTTTTCCTTGGGATTTGTTTAGTTAAAAGTTAGCCATTGCAACTTCGTGTACTTCGTTTGTGTCCCACGACCAGACCAAGACCGCTTCCGGATCCCCACCATTATCTATACTTCATATATATTTGCAATATTCAGATTGCTTTATCATATTCTTGCTCGTTCTTCGATTGCTTGCAAGAATAGACCTTCGTGGTCAGGTTGATCGTGCTCCAGCGTGGTCAATAACCTCTCGGAGTTGGTTTAGCGATTGCTAAGGCGCAACGTCGTGCACGTTTGTAGTCGGATCGTCAAAGTCGTCTCCACCAAATCGATAGTTATCATCTCATCGAAAGATCGGGACACCTCCGCCTCTATCATTATGCGTCAAGTACAAGAGCTGCTCGACAAAGGTTATATACGCGAATCCCTTAGTCCTTGTGTTGTTCCTATCATTTTAGTGCCGAAAAAGGATGGTACGTCACGTATGTGCATTGACTGTAGAGGCATTAATAATATTACTATTCGTTATCGTCATCCTATTCCTAGGCTAGATGATATGCTTGATGAATTGAGTGGCTCTACAATATTCTCCAAAGTTGATTTGCGTAGTGGATACCATCAAATTCGTATGAAATTGGGCGATGAATGGAATACAACATTTAAAACTAAGTTTGGATTATATGAGTGGTTAGTCATGCCTTTTGGGTTAACTAATGCACCTAGTACTTTCATGAGATTAATGAACGCAGTTTTACGTGCTTTCATTAGACGATTTGTGGTAGTTTACTTCGATGACATATTGATTTATAGAAAATCTTTGGAGGAACATTTGGGACATTTACGTGTTGTTTTTATTGCTCTACGTGATGCACGTTTGTTTGGTAACCTTGGAAAGTGCACCGACTGAGTATCTTTTCTTGGCTATGTTGTTACTCCATAGGGAATTGAAGTTGATAAAGCCAAGATTGAAGCTATTGAGAGTTGGCCGCAACCCAAAACGGTCACACAAGTGAGGAGTTTCCTTGGCCTCACTCAAAACGGTCACACAAGTGAGGAGTTCCCTTGGCCTCGCTAGTTTCTATAGGCATTTTGTGAGAGATTTCAGCACCATTGCTACACCTCTCAACGAGTTTACAAAGAAGGATGTGCCTTTTGTTTAGGGTACCACACAGGAATAAGCCTTCACGGTATTGAAAGATAAGTTGACACATGCTCCTTTACTCCAACTTCCTGATTTTAATAAGACTTTTGAGCTTGAATGTGATGCTAGTGGAATTGGATTAGGAGGTATGTTATTACAAGATGGCAAACCTGTTGCATACTTTTCTGAAAAATTGAGTGGGCCTAGTCTGAACTATTCTACTTATGATAAATAATTATATGCTCTTGTTCGGACCTTAGAAACATGGCAATATTATATATGGCCCAAAGAATTTGTTATACATTCTGATCATGAATCTTTGAAGCACACTAAAAGTCAGGCAAAACTGAATCGTAGACATGCTAAATGGGTTGAATTCATTGAGACTTTCCCTTATGTCATTAAACACAAGAAGGGTGAAGAAAACGTTATTTCTACTGGATTGTCTCGTCGCTATGCTATGCTTTCACAACTTGACTTCAAAATATTTGGTTTGGAGACCATCAAAGATCAATATGTGCATGATGCTGATTTTAAAGATGTAATGCAGAATTGTAAAGAAGGAAGAACGTGGAACAGGTTCATCGTTAATGATGGATTTGTGTTCCGTGCTAACAAGCTATGCATTCCAGCTAGCTCCGTTCATCTTTTGTTGTTGTTGCAGGAGGCACATGGAGGAGGACTAATGGGACACTTAGGCGTGAAGAAGACGGAGGACATACTTGCTACACATTTCTTTTGGCCAAATATGAGACGGGATGTTGAACATTTTGCTTCTCGCTGCACTACATGTGAAAAAGCTAAGTCAGGACTCAATCCTCATGGTTTATATATGCCTTTGCCTGTACCTAGTGATCCTTGCGAGGATATATCTATGGACTTTGTTTTATGTTTACCTCAAACAAAGAAGGGGAGGAATAGCATATTTGTTGTCGTGGATAGGTTCTCGAAAATGGCACACTTTATACCATGTCATAAAAGCGATGATGCTGTTAATGTGTTGATTTGTTCTTTCGTGAAATTATTCGCTTGCATGGTGTGCCAAATACTATTGTTTCAGGTCATGATACTAAATTTCTTAGCCACTTTTGGAGATGTTTATGGGCTAAGTTGGGGACTAAACTGCTTTTCAGTACTAGTTGTCACCCCCAAACTGATGGACAAACTTAACTTGTCAATAGAACATTGTCTACTATGCTTAGCGCTGTTTTGAAGAAGAATAATAAAATGTGGGAAGAATGCTTGCCTCATATTGAATTTGCTTATAATCGTTCATTGCATTCTACTACTAAGATGTGCCCTTTTGAAATTGTGTATGGTTTCCTACCTCGTGCACCTATTGATTTGTTGCCTCTTCCATCTTCGGAGAAGGTTAATTTTGATGCTCAAGAACGTGCTGAATAGATTTTAAAAATGCATGAGTTAACTAAGGAAAACTTTAAGCGTATGAATGCTAAATATAAACTTGCTGGAGATAAGGGTAGAAAACATGTTGTGTTTGCAACTGGAGCTCTTGTTTGGTTACATTTGCGTAAGGATAGATTTCCTACTTTGCGCAAATCAAATATAATGCCACGTGATAACAGTCCTTTTAAGGTGTTATAGAAAATAAATGATAATGCATATAAACTTGAGATGCCTGCAGATTTTGGGGTTAGTCCCACTTTTAACATTGCAGATTTGAATCCTTATTTGGGTGAGGAAGATGAGCTTTCGTCGAGGACAACTTCATTTCAAGAAGGGGAGGATGATGAGGACATCAATACCATTGTTACACCCACAGCCCCTACTGCTATTGATAACCCACAAGTATAGGGGATCGCAACTGTTTTCGAGGGTAGAATATTCAACCCAAATTTATTGATTCGACACAAGGGAAGCCAAGGAATATTCTCAAGTATTAGCAGCTGAGTTGTCAATTCAACCACACCTAGAAACTTAATATCTGCAGCAAAGTATTTAGTAGCAAACTAATATGATAGTAGTGGTAACGGTAGCAAAAGGTAATGATAACAAAAGTATTGTTTTTGGTATTTTGTAGTGATTGTAACAATAACAACGGAAGAGTGAATAAGCGAAGAACAATATATGGAAAGCTCGTAGGCAATGGATCGGTGATAGAGAATTATGCCGGATGCGGTTCATCATGTAACAGTCATAACCTAGGGTGACACAGAAGTCGCTCCAATTCATCAATGTAATGTAGGAATGTATTCCGAATATAGTAATACGTGCTTATGGAAAATAACTTGCATGACATCTTTTGTCCTACCCCCCCTGCCCCCGTGGCAGCGGGGTCCTAGCGGAAACTAAGGGATATTAAGGCCTCCTATTTAATGAACCTAAGAATTTGCATGTTTTGAGCAAGAAAAATGTGCCTGTTGTTTGGGGACCATCCCAAGATACCGCTTTCAACGAACTTAAGAATTTGCTTACTCATGCTCCCGTGCTTGCTTTACCCAACTTTGACAAACCCTCTGAGATTCATTGTGATGCTAGTGGTAATGGCATAGGAGGTGTGTTAACACAAGAGAAGCACCCCATAGCTTACTTTAGTGAGAAACTTTCCGGAGTGCAACTTCATTACCCCATCTATGACAAAGAGTTATATTCTTTAGTGCGAGTTTTTCATGAACGAGAACACTATCTTCGCCCTCATTAATTCATCATTCATACTGATCATGAAACACTCAAGTACCTTAAGGGTCAAACCAAGTTGAACAAGCATCATGCTAAATGGAGTGAATTCATTGAGACTTTTCCTTATGTCATCAAGTACATCAAAGGTAAGGAAAATGTTATGGAGGACGCTCTTTCTCGCATATGCATGCTTGTTACTTAACTTGAATTGGATGTCAGTGGCTTTGAGCACATAAAAAGACTTGTATGAACATGATCCTAGTTTTGCTACTCCTTATGCCGAATGTTTGATGCATACCTCTCGGGAACGCTATTACATCAAAGATGGATATCTTATGAGACCTAACAAGCTTTGCATCCCTGAGTCTTCTCTTCGTTTGTTGCTTTTTGTAGGAATCTCATGGAGGAGCACTAATGGGACATTTTGGACGCGGCAAGACTTTCGCTATGCTCTCCAAGAACTACTATTGGCCCAAGATGTTTTGCGATGTAAACCGCTTCACCAAACGATGCTCTACATGTCGCAAAGCTAAGTCTAAAGCTCAATCCCATGTCCTTTACATGCCTCTCTCTATTCCATATCAACCATCAGAAGATATTAGCATGGATTTTGTACTTGGCTTGCCTAGGACTAGAAATGGAAAGGATTCGATATTTGTCGTTGTGGACCGATTCTCTAAGATGGCACATTTATTTCCTTGCAACAACATAGACGATGCTTCAAATGTTGCCAATCTATTTTGTTGGGAAATATTGCGTCTACGTGGAGTGCCAAAGAAATTCGTCTCGGACCGCAACGTCAAGTTCCTAAGCTACTTTTGGAAGACCCTATGCGCCAAGCTTGGAATCAAGCTACTCTTCTCCATGGCGTATCATCCACAAACCGACGGCCAAACAGAGGTGACCAACTGCACACTCTCCGCTCTACTTCGTGTGCTCATCAAGAAAAACATCAAGGAGTGGGAGGAGTGTCAAACTATCGCCGAGTTTGTGAAAGTGCAACTATCCCTAGGTGGTTTTGGTAATTCATAACAACATATAGCTCATTGAGCTAATACTATTCCAAGATAATTATTTCAGGAAAGCTCAATGATTGGCATGGCATGGATGTGAAAGTGGAACCCTCAAAATGCTAAGGACAAAGGATTGGCTCAAGCTCAAAAGCTCAAGACTCTTCATTTTATATTTTAGTGATCCAAGACCACATTGAGTCTTTAGGAAAAGCCAATACTATTAAGGAGGGATGAGGTGTTGCTTAATGAGCCTCTTGCTTCATGTGCTTAATGATATGCTCCAAAATCCTCAACTACTTTACTATATCCACATATGACCTAAACCCTAAGCCAAACTCGGTCCTACCGATTCTTCCTATCCGGCGCCACCGAGTTTCACTTGTCATTAGCCACTGCCAAACCCTAGCAATTCGGTTCTACCGATAAGGATCTCGGTCTCACCGTGATGGGGTTGCAAACTCTCTGTTTCCCTCTCGTAACTTTTTGGTCTTACCGAAAGAGCGAATCGGTCCCACCGAGATTGCAATGTAAACTCAGTGTTTCCCCTTTGTAACTTTTCGGTCTCACCGAGTTCCACTCGGTCTCACCGAAAGAGCAAATCGGTCCCACCGAGTTTGCCTGACCAACTCTCTGGTTAGCTAATTACCAAATTCGGTCTCACCAAGTTTGTGTAATCGGTCTCACCGAGATTACGTTATGCCCAAACCCTAACCGAATCAGTCCTACCGAGTTGCATGTCAGTCCCACCGAAATTCCTAACTGTCACTAGGTTTACTACTTCGGTCAGACCGAGTTTTCTGATTCGGTCCCACCGAGATTGGTAAATTGTATGTAACGGTTGGATTTTGTGTGGAGGCTATATATACCCCTCCACCTCCTTCTCATTCGAAGAGAGAGCCATCAGAACACACACACCATTCCAACTCATATGTTCTGAGAGAAAACCACCTACTCATGTGTTGAGACCAAGACATTCCATTCCTACCATATGAATCTTGATCTCTAGCCTTCCCAAGTTGCTTTCCACTCAAATCTTCTTTCCACCAAATCCAAATCCTATGAGAGAGAGTTGAGTGTTGGGGAGACTATCATTTGAAGCACAAGAGCAAGGAGTTCATTACCTACACACCATTTGTTACTTCTTGGAGAGTGGTGTCTCCTAGATTGGCTAGGTGTCACTTGGGAGCCTCCGACAAGATTGTGGAGTTGAACCAAGGAGTTTGTAAGGGCAAGGAGATCGCCTACTTCGTGAAGATCTACCGCTAGTGAGGCAAGTCCTTCGTGGGCGATGGCCATGGTGGGATAGACAAGGTTGCTTCTTCGTGGACCCTTTGTGGGTGGTTGCTTCTTCGTGGACCCTTCGTGGGTGGAGCCCTGTGTGGACTCGCGCAACCGTTGCCCTTGGGTGGAGCCCTGTGTGGACTCGCGCGACCCGTTACCCTTCGTGGGTTGAAGTCTCCATCAACGTGGATGTAGGATAGCACCACCTATCCGAACCACGGAAAAAAACATCCGTGTCTCCAATAGCGTTTGAATTCTCCAAACCCTTCCCTTTACATTCTTGCAAGTTGCATGCTTTACTTTCCGCTGCCAATATACTCTTTGCATGCTTGCTTGAATTGTGTGATGATTGCTTGACTTGTCCTAAAATAGCTAAAATCTGCCAAGAACTAAAATTGGGAAAAGGTTAAGTTTTTATTTGGTCAAGTAGTCTAATCACCCCCCTCTAGACATACTTCGATCCTAAAGTTTGCCTACAACCGAGCAAGACACTCAACAACCGGCCAGTCCCCCTTCGAGGTCGTCTACGGATTCAACCCATTGTCCCCATTGGATATTCTTCCTCTACCACTACAAGTGCGCATCAATATGGATGCAAGTGCACGTCTGAACCATCTCAAGAAGGTGCATGAAGATACAAGGCACACCATCGAGCGCCAAGTACAACGACTTGCGACCAAGCTCAACATCAACAAGCAACCCATGGTATTCGACATTGGTGATCTTGTGTGGCTACACCTTTGCAAAGACCGCTTCCCCGCTGAATGCAAGTCCAATCTTCTACCTCGAGCGGATGGACCCTTCAAGGTGCTCGCACGCTACAACAACAACGCTTACAAGCTCGACCTCCCACGCGACAAGTACAACGTGAGCGACATCTTCAATGTCAAGGACCTCTCTCCCTACCATGGTGATGAACAATTTGATCCGAGGTCGGATCTTCCCCAAGGGAGGGGAGATTATGCGGACCATCAAGGTCATCCCCATGAACCTACCTACTCTCCTACGACACCACTTGGACAAATGACAAGAGCCCGAGCGAAGGCTATCGAAGATAAGGTGAACTCACTCCTCTCCAAACTACCACTTTCTATGCATGAGAATTGGCTACTACCTCAAGTGGAAACATAATGTGTGATCAGGTGCTTGGAGGAAAGCCACGGACCAACTACACTCAACGGACAAGACGGTGAGGACGCCAAGTTCAATGGACAAGAAGAAGAACTACTCGAAGATCCCAGGCTCTGGACGACGGCGAGCAACGAACGTCCCGCGACCTCCAGGCTCCAGACGACCGGCGAGCAACAGACGTCCAGGGACCTCCAGGCTCCGGACGACCGGCACACCCACACCTGAGCCGAATCTGCGGATTTCCGGAGCATTCCGGACGACCGACGCCCTGGACGTCCGATCCCGTCCGGACGTCCGACCGAAGCCCACCCGGGGCGAATCTACAGACGTCCGATGAGCACCAGACGTCCGGACCCTCATGAGCCTCCGGACGACCGGTGACTCCCGGACGTCCGACGCCTGTGTGTTGTTACGTGTTGGGCCGCATCCCATGTACCCCTTCGCCCACCTAGACTATATGTACTCTTCTCCTACCTACGTTTTAGGGTTAGCAAAGGATTAGCTCATATTTCGTGTGAGAGCTTTGCTCATCCACTTGGTTACCTTCTCCTCAGAAAAGATCCCACAAGCGGCTTCAGGACCCCTTTACGGGAAGAACCTGAAGACCTCCTCACGGAGAAGACCGGCTACCTTTGTATTGTCCCTAGTTGACCGTGGATCGTGTGACCTCTTATGTACTCGAGGATGTAGCATATGTGTGACTATTTCTTGTTGGTTTAGTGATTCTCTCGTGTTTCCCCTTGTGTTTCCCCTTGTAATTTCCCTTGTGTTCTTCGGATTCATCGTGGGATCCTCTCCTTTCGTGAAAGATCGGCCCCTAGGGTTCCTACCCTACATCACGTGTCCTATTGTGTTTCGACTATTTAGGTATGGTTCATCTTTGCCATGGATGCGTCATCAACAACGACCACCTCGACTACATCTTGGTATTCATGCCACCCATTTGATCACCGTCATCCGTTTTTGTTTACGGACGAGGAACCGAAGCAACGGTAACCTCATCTTGGTATTGGATACATCATTCTTGCCATTACATTGATAGCCATCATAGCCTTACTCCTTTGCGTCGCTTACCCATTGAGACTAGCTTTTGAGTATTGCCGGCAACGAGACTTGTGCACATTAGTGATCATACTTCCCATAGCATACATACATCATTGGTGCATATCTTGGTATCATACCTTGTGTCACAAGGTTGTCATCGCATACACAATTGCTATCTTGGTTCGTGAAGCATTGCATGAGAAAAGATCTCAAACAACAAAGAGCCAAACAAGCTTTTAAGCAAAAGGGAAAGATAAGCAAAGAGCTTTTAAGCAAAAACCATAGCATCATACAACATTAAGATTGTCATACTAGATCATCTTGGATCATATCATCAGAACACCTTGCATAGAGCACACTTGGGATAGAAGTCATTGCATTTTTGCTTAGTAGGTTGTGCACAAGTCTTTGTATCCGCCTATTGTGCAATCGTGCTAGCGTCTCTCTAGTGTTGCGCAACAAGAGCATTTTCGTGGATTCCACATTTTGGCTCATCCTTGGTTGCAAGACCCCACTTATCTTTTTGCATGTGTGGTTCTGTGTACCTAATATTGCTTGGTCTACTTGTTGCATTGCAAACTTGCGAATCTTTTCCAAGATTATTGAAGCTCACTAACAATTGTATAAAATTTTGTGCCACCATCGTAACCAAGCTCCACCATAAGATTTTACTTGTGTAGGTGTGAGAAACCGACAAGAATTGGTACCAATTGTGCTATTTCCTTGTTCCACATTGGAGTGATCATTGATCCACCTTCAACTTCGGTCAAGGTACATTTAGTATACGTTCTTCTATTTCTCCCACTCACATATTTCTCTTGGAATGATGGATAGGCCAAGTACTTCTACCAACCCACTCTTTACTGAGCACGACAACGACATGAACTCCTACGTCACAAAGAGCCCCCTCTTTGGTGCACAACTTGCTTTGCATCAAGAGCAACAAGTAATCAGTGAACGCATCAACAACCTCGCCACCGACTTGTGACTCTCCGAGCAACGTACAAGAGATTACTTCGACCACAAGCTCGACGACAACAAGCAAAAGTGATGCAAGAATGGACGAGATTCGTGATTTGTTGCTCAACCACTCTTCTTCCACTTTGTCATCTTATAGACGGAGCCGTTCAAGTCGCCACTCCGACTTCTCCCTCTCCGGATAAAGTACATAGACATCGAACACTCTTCGCCATGCCGCACGCAACGATCATCCAGCAAGCCTCAATCCGCTACATGACACCGACTCTCAAGAGCACCGACATCGTCCAAACCAAGCTACCTTTGCGCAAGCACGAGAACGACAACGACAACGCCAACACGAAAAGGAAAAGCAAGTGCGTCTACACCAAGAAGCACAAGATGCCGAGGCACAACGTCAAGAGCAACAATTGTGAGATGCTCAAGCACTTGAGGCGCAACAAGCCCTCCGAGATTCAAGTCGAGCCGTATCCAACCGAGGCCAATAAGCTCGTGAACATTAAGAAGCACTTCGCGAAGAAGCTCACAAACGATGTTATCAAGATTGCGTGCAATGTCAAGCTCGCCAAGAACAAGAGGACATTGGAGATCCCCCACGGCAAGAGCAAATTGCGAGAGACGGTCCTCCTCGTCAAGGAAGTCGTCATCCAAGACCGGAACACAATGAAGAGAAACGATACGGCAAGCTAAAGTTCACCATGCCTAAGTTTTTCGGAAGCAATGATCCCGAAGAGTACCTTTCATGGGCATTGAAGGTCGACAAAATCTTCCATTTTCACAACTACGACGAAGAGAAGAAGATCGTGATGGCATCCCTTGAGTTCCAAGATTATGGCCTCATTTGGTGGGAACAAGTCATCGAGCGCCGTGAGGCAAGAGGTGAACCACCCATCACTACTTGGGTGCAAATGAAGGATGTAATGAGAGCACACTTCGTGCCTACCTACTGCAACCGCAACCTCTTCAAGAAACTTCAACTACTCAAGCAAGGAACCAAGAGCGTTGAAGAGATGATGTAGGGTAGAACCCTAGTCTCTCGATCTTTCTTGATAGGAGCGGATCCTGCGAAGAACACGAAGAACACGAGGGAAAACATGAGGGGTAACACGAGATAATCACTAAACCAACAAGAAATAGTCACACATATGCTAGATCCTCGAGTACATAAGAGATCACACGATCCACGGTCAACTAGGGATGATACAAAAGGTAACGGTCTTCTCCGTGAGGAGGACTTGATGGTCTTCTCCACAAAGAGGTCTTGAATCCAAAGAGATCTTCTCCGAAGAGGGGTCGTGGTCTCTCTCGTGGAGTAGATCCGATGTGGATGAGCAATGCTCTATCTCTAATATGAGATAAACCAATGTTAACCCTAAAACGTAGGTAGGAGAAGAGTATATATAGTCTAGGTGGGCAAAGGGGTACATGGGCTGAGGCCCAGCACACAAACAACGCACATGCATCGCACGTCCGGGAGTTACCGGTCGTCCGGAGACTCACGAGGGTCCCGACGTTCGATGCTCGTTGCTCGTCCGTAGATTCGGCTCGGGTGGGCTTCGGTCAGACGTCTGGGGCGTCAGTCGTCCGAAGGACTTCGGAAATACGTAGATTTGTCTCGGGTGTGGGTGTGCCAGTTGTCCAGAGAGGGTCGATCGTCTGGAGCCTGGAGGTCGTCGGACATCCGGGGTATGCCGGTCGTCCGGAGCCTGGGAGCTTCGAGCTTTCCGTCTTCTTGTACATTGAGCTTGGCGTCCTCACCGTATTGTCCGTGGCTTTCCTCCAAGTGCCTGATCACACATAGGGTTTCCGCTTGAGGTAGTAGCAAGATCTCACGCATAGAAAGTGGCAGTTCGGAGAGGAGTGAGTTCACCTCGGTTTCGAGAGCTCTTGCATGTGCTCGTGTCATGGGTCCGCTAGGCACTTGGCGAGACGATGGTAGGTCCATGGGGATGACCTTGGGATGCTCCTCATCATGTCCCCTCCCTTGGTAGGGCGAGAGGTCCTTGACATTGAAGATGTCGCTCATGTTGTACTTGTCACGCAGGAGGTCAATCTTGTAAATGTTGTTGTTGTAGCATGCAAGCACCTTGAAGGGTCCATCTGCTCGAGGTAGAAGCTTGGACTTGTGTTGGTTGGGGAAGCAGTCTTTGCGAAGGTGTAGCCACACAAGATCACCAATGTCGAATGCCATGGGTTACTTGTTGATGTTGAGCTTGGTCGCAAGTCGTTGTACTTGGCGCTCGATTGTGTGCCTTGTATCTCCATGCACCTTTGTGAGATGGTTCACACGTGCACTTGCGTCCATATTTGCTGCGCTCTTGTAGTTGTAGAGGAAGAATGTCCAATGGTGACAATGGGTTGAATCCGTAGACGACCTCGAAGGGGGACTTGCCGGTTGTTGAGTGTATTGCTCGGTTGTAGGCGAACTCGGCGATAGGTAGAAACTCCTCCCACTCCTTGACGTTTTTCTTGATGAGCACGCGAAGTAGAGCAGAGAGTGTGCGGTTACTCACCTTAATTTGGCCGTCGTTTTGTGGATGATACGCCGTGGAGAAGAATAGCTTGATTCCGAGCTTGGCGCATAGGGTCTTCCAAAAGTAGCTTAGGAACTTGACGTCGCGGTCCGAGATGATCGTCTTTGGCACTGCATGTAGACGCAATATTTACCTACAAAAGAGATTGGAAACATGTGAAGCATCGTCTATCTTGTTGCAAGGAATGAAATGTGCCATCTTAGAGAATCGGTCCACAACGACAAATACCAAATCCTTTCCATTTCTAGTCCTAGGCAAGCCAAGTACAAAATCCATTCTAATATCTTCCCATGGTTGATATGGAATTGGGAGATGCATGTAAGGCCATGGGATTGAGCTTTAGACTTAGTTTTGCAACATGTAGAGCATCAGTCGGTGAAGTGGTTAATGTCGCGAAACATCTTGGGCCAATAGTAGTTCTTGGAGAGCGTAGCGAAAGTCTTGTCGCGTCCAAAATGTCCCATTAGTCCTTCTCCATGAGATTCCTGCAAAAGCAACAAACGAAGAGAAGACTCGGGGATGCAAAGCTTGTTAGCACTCATAATATATCCATCTTTGATGTAATAGCGTTCCCAAGAGGTATGCGTCAAACATTTGGCATAAAGAGTAGCAAAAGTAGGATCATGCTCATAAAAGTCTTTTATGTGCTCAAAGCCAATGACATCCAATTCCAGTTGAGTAACAAGCATGCATATGCGGGAAAGAGCGTCCGCCACAACATTTTCCTTACCTTTGATGTACTTGATGACATAAGGAAAAGATTCAATGAATTCACTCCATTTAGCATGACGCTTCACTACTAGAGAAAAGCCTACCAGCAGCATGGGTTTTAGGCCTATCAGTAGCGCTGGGCGATGCGCTACTGATAAGGTGCTACAGCTAATGTATAGCAGTAGCGTGCCTCCGACCACGCTACTGCTAAATCGACTTAGTAGTAGCGACTTCCCGGAGGAGCGCTACTGGTAATTAGTAGTAGCGCTTCTCCCTGCCCGCGCTGCTACTATTATTTCGTATTTTATTTCTTTTTTATTTCATGTTGTATTCGTACACCTTTACACAAGTTTTCATACAACAGGAATTTAGAAATTGTTTTTACATCATAATGAGTTATTACATCACGGGGTGAAAGAACCATGGACTAGTTTCAAGTGGATGGACATCCACTTGAAACTAATCCATGGTTCTTTCACCCAATGATATAATAAATATCATCATCATCATATCAGTAACAACTTATCATTATAATACATCATTGTCATATAACACCTCCTCAAGATCATCGTTTTCATCAATGAAGACATCACATAGCAAATTGGTCACTAGTCGTAATCACAACTACTCCTCATCATCAACTCTAACACATTATATTACATAATAAACATATTGTACCTCATAGGACCTACTACATTCTCTTAGGACCTACTATATTCTCTAAGGTAAAATAGCAAAAAACAAGATAGCCCCTGACTCTCTGTTATGGAGAATGGAGATTATCCTGTCTCCAATTCTTGCCTTTCGCTTAATGTTACTTCCAAGAACCTCCTTGCGAATGTCCAGACATTTTTTCCATTCTTTGATTAGCATGTGTTCACCGGTTTTAGAAATCTGATATGCACATGTGAGCTCCTTAGATTGACCTGGTTGTATGTTTAGAACTGCAAGGCGACCATTTTGATACATCAGATGAGGCACACAATCCATCGGGGTTTTCTGTTGAAAAACATAGTAATAACTTCGTAGTTAGCAAAGATGTACTAGTTTTAGAAGTATGCAAAAGATGCATGGATGTCATAATAGTAAAAAATCTTACCAGGGTATCTCCATAGAAGTTATCGTGGTTCAACACATGCACTAGCGGCACGTATTCACCATACTTTGGAGGAGTTCAATAATAGGTATTGTAATTCTCAAGATAAGTACAATAAGCAATTAGATGACTTTTCTCCTTATAAGTTAATTCGGAGCCATCAGTGTAGTGGGTTTTGTCTACCATCTTCTGCACATTCTTTGAAGATTCAAAATAAGCTATCAATGGAAATAAGCTGTCAACTATTTTGAAATAAACAATATAAATTAGTTAATAACTATGTTTGAGAAACTCACATTGCGGTAGAATCGGAAGCGTATCAACAAGGACCCAAATGTCCATATTGTCTTGCTCGATGTCAGGATCACCAAGATCCATGGTGACAATCATACCGTCATAAAAACCATACATTTTGCAAAGTGCTTCCCAATTTTGGCAACCAAAATGGGTAACGCTCTGAGAATTGTACAGATTTACTTCAAAATCAATATCATGATGGGTCCTTAGGTGTATTTTCTTTGTTTGAAAATTTTCATGGTCTTCAAAAGCCATCCTCTCCAAGACATAGCGTCTTGCATGGCATGGGATAAGCTAGTCGAATTGTAAAAGATGAAAATTAGACATTGAAATAGTTGAAGTCATGCTTAATTACGAAAAAAACACTTGTCGTTGTTGCGTACCATTTCAACATCGAAGGTCTCCTCGAGCTTAATGCTGAAGCGCCGATCTTCGTCCAGCTCAACGAACATGTCGCACATACCTCGATTGTCGTGGCACCAGCTGCACTCCCCTGGGAGACTGTCGTCGTCCGAGTACGACATTTCCTATGTTCATAATTCAAAGATTAAACTTGTACAATTAAATATATGTACTAAAAAACCTAAATTAGATCATTATTTTTCGAGAAAATCCAGGCCACTCGATATTTCCTACATATTTTAGCACAAGTCATGCCAGAATTCACGGAAAAAACCGGCATGACCTTTGCTAAAAAAGGACATATCGAGCGCATGAAATTTGACGGAACGGAAATTAATCAACACTCAGGCAAAACATAGGCCACTCGGAGGTGTAAACTGAACATGAACGGCCACTTGGGCAACCACATATCCTATTTGAGCAAATATGACATGTTCAACTAGTTTTATTAATTCAACTATTTCTTACTAAATATAAACTTACTATAAATAGAAAAAACCTAGTTCTTTCTTAAAATAAAGTAGTTCAACTAGTTATATTAATTATCTTACTAAAAATACATTAGTTCTATTAATTCAACTAGTTCAACTAGTTTATTAATTTACTTACTAAACTAGTTCAACTACAACTAAAGTAGTTCAACTAGTTTATTAATTTACTTACTAAAAATAAACTAGTTCAACTAGTTATATTAATTTTCTTACTAGTTCTATTAAACACTAAAACTAATTCGATGAACTCTAAAACTAATTCTACTTAACAACTACTGCCATAATTAGCATCTAATTTGATGAACCCTAACTAATTAGATGAACTCTGAAATTTAACCCTAAGAACCCTAGATAGGTAGAGGTAGGGGAGGAGGAGGAGGAGGGCATGCTCACCTCTGGCGCCGGCGGAGTTAGGGAGACGGGCATGCGGCGTCGAGGTTGGGGACGGGGTCGGGGCGGCGTGCGCACGGCGGAGGGCGGCGATGTAGGGGCATGTCGAGGTCGGGGTCGGGGCGGCGTCGAGGTCGCGGTCGGGGGCGGGGGCAGCGTCGAAGGTGTGTGGAGAGCGACGGGTCGCGCCCGGCGGCCGACAACGATGCAGGGCGGCGACAGCGGAGGATTAGGGATTTGGGGGAAGTGGCCGTGGGGGAAGAACGAACCGCGCGGTTAAGTTAAAAGTAGTAGTAGCGCGTTCCAGGAAGTGCGCTGCTGCTACGGTAGCTATAGCGCGTTTCCTAACAAGCGCTACTGCTATTCCTTCTCTTTTTTATTTTCTTTCCATTTAATTTTATTTTCATTAGCAGTAGCGCCTTTGTCCATAAACGCGCTGCTACAAAACAAGTAGCGGTAGCGCGGTTCCACGTAGATCGCTACTACTATGTGTAGCCTATCGGCTAAGCCGTGGGAATTTTAGTAGTAGTGCTTTTGTACTAGGGCACGCTACTGCTATAACTAAATCTGTAGCGCAGTTTTAAATACCGCGTTGCTGCTAATTAGCACCAGCGTGCGTTTTTATCCCGCGCTACTACTAATGTTCTGTGTATAAGGTTTACCCTAGTAGTGTCTTGTTCAACTTGGTTTGACCCGTGAGGTACTTGAGCGTTTCATGATCGGTATGAATGATAAATTCATGAATGCGGAGATAGTGTTCCCATTCATGCAAAACTCACACTAAAGCATATCTCTCTTTGTCATAGATGGGGTAATTGAGTTGCGCTCGGGAAAGTTTCTCACTAAAGTAAGCTATGGGGCGCTTTTCTTGCGTTAACACACCTCCTATTCCATTACCACTAGCATCAAATGAATCTCAAAGGGCTTGTCAAATTTTGATAAAGCAAGCATGGGAGCATGAGTAAGCAAATTCTTAAGCTCATTGAAAGCGGTATCTTGGGATGGTCCCCAAACAAAAAGCACATTTTTCTTGCTCAAAGCATGCAAAGGTGAAGCAATGTTGCTAAAGTCCTTCGCAAATCTACGGTAGAAACCGGCTAGACCTAGGAAGCTACACACTTGATGCAAGTTGGTTGGTTGTGGCCAAGTTTTAATAGCATTGATCTTAGAGTCATCAACATGAACACCCTTAGAGGAAACAACAAAACCCAAGAAAACGAGCTTATCAACGCTGAAAAGGCACTTTTCCATGTTGGCATAGAGACGCTCTTTTCTAAGAGTTTGCAAAACGGTTTGAAATTGGGTGACATGATCTTTAAGAGATTTACTATAAACAAGGATATCATCGAAGTAGACTACAACAAAGTCACCAATGTATGGGCGAAACACATAATTCATAAGACGCATGAAAGTACCCAGTGCTTCTAATAAACCCATAGGCATGAGTAACCACTCATACAAACCAAACTTTGTTTTGAAAGCGGTTTTCCATTCATCACCCTCTTGTATGCGGATTTGATAGTAACCACTTTTAAGATCAATCTTGGAAAATGTAGTGGCACCACTAAGTTCATCAAGCATATCATGAAGGCGTGGAATGGGATACCTATAGAGAACGGTGATAGCATTGATAGGCCTACAATCGGAGCACATGCGAAAGCTACCGTCTCGTTTTGGCACAAGAATGACCAGAACGGCACAAGGACTCAAACTTTCGCGCACATGTCCATTGTCTATGAGATGCTTTACTTGCCTTTGTATTTCTTTGGTTTCTTCGGGGTTGACGCGGTATGGAGCTTTGTTCGGAAGAGGTGCTCCGGGGATGAGGTTGATGCGGTGCTCGATGCCTCGTAGTGGAGGTAGTCCCGGAGGTAGCTCGTCGGGGAAAACATCTTGGAATTCCTGCAACATAGAAGACAACACTAAAGGTAGAGCGTGATAGGTGTTAGTGTTTGGTGCATAGTCCTTGCACAAAAGGACATAGTATGGGACACTAGATGGGTTCTCACACACTCCTCTTATCTCACTTTTGGTGGCAAAGAAAACTAAGTTCTTCTTGTCGCTCATCTTGGAGGCACTTGATTTGGGCTTGTGGAGCTCACTCTCTTTTTGGTGGTTCGCGCTCTCACTATTCTCTCCATGATGGGTGGCTTGCTTGTCGGCGATCACTTGGCTTGGAGACATAGGGCGAAGTACGTACTCCTTCCCCTTCATCTTGAAGATGTAGTGGTTCGTTCGGTAGTTGTGGTTGACAACTCTATCAAATTGCCATGGGCGTCCAATAAGAAGGTGGCAAACGGTCATTGGAATGACATCGCGCTCCAAAGTGTCTTCGTAGGCGCCAATTTTGAAGGAGACTTGTACTCGATGCTCGACTTGGATAGTGTCGGAGTCGCTAAGCCATTAAACTTTGTAGGGATGTGGGTGCTTCGTCTTGGGCAATTGGATCTTGGAGCAAAGTTCTTCACTTGCGAGGTTATGAAAACTCCCTCCATCGATGATGACCTTGACGGATCTTCCATTGATGCCAGCCTTGGTATGAAAGATATGGCATCTTTGGTCTTCTTCTTCGTGATGTTGAAGAGTCAAGACCTTGGAGACAACGAGAGCGGGACTTGAACCTTCATCACAAAAAGACTTGTTTCGTGTCTTCTTCGTTCACTTGCCGGTGTATGGCCACTTGCTCAAGGGCTTCCATTTCTCCTTCACTCATTGAGTCATTACTGTCGTCGTCGTTGAGGATCATGGTTCGCTTGTTGGTACACTCAAAGGACTTGTGGCCTCGGCCTCCGCATGTGAAGCATTTAAAGGAACTCGTCTTGACGGTCTCATTTGTTGGAGTAGATGATGATGAAGCTCTCGGCTTGAAGTTGCTCGTTGTAGGAGGATGACTTGGGGTTGACAAAGCTTTCTTTTGACTCGACTTGTCGACGTTGCTTGTAGAAGGCTTGGTAGACGGTGTTCGACTCGTTGAAGCTTGGGTGTTGGACAAGCCGTATGACTTGGATGAGAACTTGGCATACTTGAAGTCTTCTTGCACTTGACGTTCCGCTTTGGTAGCTTGATGCACTAGATCAATGAGGTTCGAGTATGGTTGGAAGTCGGCGATCTTCTTGATAGGATGGTTGAGTCCATTCAAGAAACGTGCCATAGTTTGCTCATCATCTTCCGTGACGTTTGCTCTTATCATGGCAATCTACATTTCCTTGTAGTACTCTTCAACGCTCTAGGTTCCTTGCTTGAGTAGTTGAAGTTTCTTGAAGAGGTCGCAGTTGTAGTAGGTAGGCACAAAGCATGCTCTCATGACATCCTTCATTGGCGCCCAAGTAGTGATGGGTGGTTCACCTCTTGCCTCACGGCGCTCGATGACTTGTTCCCACCAAATGAGGACATAGTCTTGGAACTCAAGGGATGCCATCGTGATCTTCTTCTCTTCTTCATAGTTGTGCAAGCAGAAGATTTTGTCGACCTTCAATGCCCATGAAAGGTACTCTTCGGGATCGTTGCTTCCATGGAACATGGGCATGGTGAACTTTAGCTTGCCGTATCGTTCCTCTTCATTGTGTTCGGGTCATGGATGATAACGTCCTTGACGAGGAGGATCGTCTGTCGCAACTTGCTATTGCGATGGGGGATCTCCAGTGTCCTCTTGTTCTTCTTGAACTTGATGTTGGTGGAGAGCTTTTGGAGGAACTTGTCGAGCTTGACATTGCACCCGAGCTTGATATCATCGCTCGTGAGCTTCTTCGCGTAGTGCTTCTTCATGTTCACAAGCTTGTCGGCCTCAGTTGGCTACGGCTCGACTTGATTCTCGGAGGGCTTGTTGCGCCTCAAGTGCTTGAGTATCTCGTAATTATTGCTCTTGATGTTGTGCCTCAGCATCTTGTGCTTCTTGGTGTAGACGCGCTCGCTCTTCCTCTTCGTGTTGGCGTTGTCTTTGTCGTTCTCGTGCTTGCGCAAAAGTAGCTTGGTTTTGACGATGTCGGTGCTCTTGAGAGTCGGTGTCGCGTAGAGGATTGAGGTTCGCTTGACGATCGTTGCGCGCGGCACGACAAAGAGTGTTTGATGTCGGTGTACTTGATATGTAGAGGGTGAAGTCGGAGTGGCGACTTGAACGGCTCCGTCTTGAAGAGGCCGAAGTGGAAGAAGAGCTGTTGAGCAACAAAGCACGAATCTCCTCCATTCTTGCATCATTCTCTTGCTTGTGCTCATCAAGCTTGTGGTCAAAGTAATCCCTTGTACGTTGCTCGGAGAGTCGCAAGTCGGTTGCGAGGTTGTCGATGCGTTCACTCAATGCTTGTTGCTCTAGATGCAAAGCACATTATGCACCAAAGAGGTGGCTCTTTGTGACATAGGAGTTCATGTCTTCGCCTTGCCCAATGAAGAGTGGGTTGGTAGAAGTACTTGGCCTATCCATTATTCCAAGAGAAATATGTGAGTGGGAGAAAGAGAAGAACGTATACCAAAAGTACCTTGACAGAAGTTGAAGGTGGATCAATGATCACTCCAATGTGGAACAAGGAAATAGCACAATTGGTACCAATTCTTGTCGATTACTCACACCTACACAAGTAAAAGCTTATGGTGGAGCTTGGTTAGGATGGTTGCACAAAATTTGATGCAATTGTTAGTGAGCTTCAATAATGTTGGAAAAGATTCGCAAGCTTGCAATGCAACAAGTAGAACAAGCAATATAAGGTACACGGAAACACACACGCAAAGAGATGAGTGGGATCGTGCTACCAAGGGTGAGCCAAAATGTGGAATCCACAAAAATGCTCTTGTTGCACAACACTAGAGAGACACTAGCACGATTGCACAATAGGAGGATACGAAGACTTGTGCACAACCTACTAAGCAAAAATGCAACGACTTCTATCCCAAGTATGCTCTATGTATGGTGTTTCGATGGTATGATCCAAGATGATCTAGTATGACAATCTTAATGTTGTAAGATGCTATGGTTCTTGATTAAAAGCTCTTTGCTTATCTTTCCCTTTTGCTTAAAATCTTGTTTGGCTCTTTGTTGTTTGAGCTCTTTTTTCATGCAATGCTTCATGAACCAAGATAGCTATTGTGTATGCGATGACAACCTTGTGACACAAGAGATGATACCAAGATATGCACCAATGATTTATGTATGCAATGAGAAGTATGATCACTAATGTGCACAAGTCTCATTGCCGACAATACTCAAAAGCTAGTCTTGATGGGTAAACGACACAAATGGGTGGCACGAATACCAAGATGTAGTCGAGGTGGTCGTTGTTGATGACGCGTCCGTGGCGAAGATGAGCGGCGGTGATGTTGATGTCGAACCGTACCTAAATAGCTTAAACACAATAGGACATGAAACCACAACTCAAATTCTTAAAGCTCGAAGTGGCAAAACGTGTCGGAGTGCAAAATGGGTAAGCAAGGTGGTGGTATGCAGAAGTGGTGATGGTGTATAGGTGGTGGGAGTGCGTATGCGGAAGTGGGGCAGTGGTGGTGACCAAACTGAAGAAAATTTAGTTTCGTCAGGCAACGTCGGACGTTCGGTGGTTTATGGTCGTCCGGTCATTGGACGTCCAGAGGCGGTCGGACGTCCAGTGCCTGGGCGATTTTCGGGCACATGATGAACATCTCGTGGACATGGTGGAGAGGTCGAAATTTGTCGAATTCGGGCGATTTTGCGGATGGAAAAGGGGGTGAAAGGGGGAAAATCTAGATCCACTCAAGTCAAAGCAAATCCACGGATCAAATCCAACAAAATTTCAACACACCAACAAATCACAAAAAAAATTGGGGCTATTTTTGTGGGGAATTTTTGAATTAGGGACAAAATCAGCAAAACCAAGGCTAGAAACACAACGGGGAGGCTCCGAGATCGTTATCAACATGGCTCTGATACGAAGATGATGTAGATTAGAACCCAAATCGCCCTATCTTTCATGAGAGGAGCGGATCCCATGAAGAACACGAGGGAAAACACAAGGGGAAACACGTGAGAATCACTAAACCAACAAGAAATAGTCACACATATGCTAGATCCTCGAGTACATAAGAGATCACATGATAGAGGCAAAGGTGTCCCGATGTTTCGATGAGATGGTGGCTATCATTTTGTGTGGGAGTCAACCTTGACGATCCGACTATGAACGTGCGAGACATCGCGCCTTAGCAATCGCTAAACCAACTTCTGAGGGGTTATTGACCACGCCGGATCATGATCAACCTGACCATGAGGGTCTGTTTCCTGCGAGCAAACGAAGAACAAGCAAGAAACTAATATTACAATCTGGATATTGCGAATATAAGATGAAAGCTTTATTGATCAAGGTGGGGTTCTGTGACGTCATGGTCTGGTCATTGAACACAAACGAAGTATGCGAAGTTGCAGCTATGGCGAACTTTAATCTAAACAAAACCAAAAGTCTAAAAAACGCCCTAAGGGTTGTATATATGGAGGAAGAGGGGGGATTTCGTGTCCCTTGGGGGAGGGGTCAGAAACCAACCCTAACTCTTGTTTCCCCACACATACAGACTCTAAAAATAGCCTATACTTAAGTATTGCAAAAATACATGGGCCTGGCCCAATAATAAGGTGAAGTAGCACCTAGAATAGCCTCTGGACGAAATTTATGAAGTGGCATCTTGTATATTTCATCCAAGGCTTCATGCACTCCTTATGGTGGCTCCAAAGTCCCGAAATCATCACTTGTAACTCCGTTCATGATCCCCTTGCGCATGCCATCATCTCCATGCTTGGTCTTGCTCCAGTGTTCATCCCTCTTATCCAAGCCAGGCCCTTCATTTGTAAGCAAAACAAATGTATCCTATTTAGGAAGCATCATATTCTCATAAACATTAGAATCTTTACCAAGAAACTAAAGTACCTGATAATTTAATTGGCGTGTGCGAGCTCTAGTAATTGGTCCAGTATGTATAGCAGCAGGGGCTGTGGGCGTAACAATGGTATTGATGTCCTCATCATCCTCCCCTTCTTGAAATGAAGTTGTCCTCGACGGAAGCTCATCTTCCTCGCCTAAATAAGGCTTCAAATATGCAACGTTAAAAGTGGGACTAACCCCAAAATCTGCAGGCAGCTCAAGTTTATATGCATTATCATTTATTTTCTCTAACACCTTAAAAGCACCATCAGCACGTGGCATTAGCTTTGATTTGCGCAAATTAGGAAATCTATCCTTACGCAAATGTAACAAAATAAGATCTCCAGAACAGGTTTTCTACTCTTATCTCCAGCAAGTTTATATTTAGAATTCATACGCTCAATGTTTTCCTTAGTTAACTCATGCATTTTAAAAATCAATTCAGCATGTTCTTTAGCATCAAAATTAACATTCTCCGAAGATGGAAGAGGCAACAAATCAATAGGTGCTCGAGGTAGGAAACCATACACAATTTAAAAAGGGCACATCTTAGTAGTAGAATGCAATGAACGATTAAAAGAAAATTCAATATGAGACAAGCATTCTTCCCACATTTTCTTATTATTCTTCAAAACAGCCCTAAGCATAGTAGACAATGTTCTATTGACTACTTCAGTTTGTCCATTAGTTTGGGGGTGACAAGTAGTACTAAAAAGCAATTTAGTTCCCAACTTAGCCCATAAACATCTCCAAAAATGGTTAAGAAATTTAGTATCACGATCTGAAACAATCGTATCTAGAACAGCATGCAAGCGAATAATTTCACGAAAGAACAAATCAACAACATTAACATCATCATCGCTTTTATGACATGGTATAAAGTGTCTCATTTTCGAAAATCTATCCATGACAACAAATATGCTATCCCTCCCCTTCTTTTTTGAGGTAAACCTAAAACAAAGTCCATAGATATATCCTCCCAAGGAACACTACGTACAGGCAAAGGCATATATAAACCATGAGGATTGAGTCGTGACTTAGCTTTTTGACATGTAGTACAGCGAGCAACAAAACGCTCAATATCCCGTCTCATATTTGGCCAAAAGAAATGTGTAGCAAGTATATCATCCGTCTTCTTTACGCCAAAGTGTCCCATAAATCCTCCTCCATGCGCCTCCTGCAACAACAAAAGACGAACGGAGCTAGCTGGAATGCATAACTTGTTAGCACAAAACACAAATCCATTGTTAACAATTGTTCCAAGTTCTCCCTTCCTTACAATTCTGCAATACATCTTTAAATTCAGCATCATGCACATATTGATCTTTGATGGTCTCCAAACCAAATATTTTAAAGTCAAGTTGTGAAAGCATAGTATAACGACGAGACAATGCATGAGCAATAACATTTTCTTTACCCTTCTTGTGTTTAATGACATAAGGGAAAGTCTTAATGAATTCAACCCATTTAGCATGTCTACGGTTCATTTTTGCTTGACTTTTAATGTGTTTCAAAGATTCATGATCAGAATGTATAACAAATTCTTGGGCCATAAATAACGTTGCCATGTTTCTAAGGTCCGAACAAGAGCATATAATTCTTTATCATAAGTAGACTAATTCAGACTAAGCCCAGTCAATTTTTTAGAAAAGTATGCAACAGGTTTGCCATCTTATAATAACACACCTCCTAATCCAATTCCACTAGTATCACATTGAAGCTCAAAAGTCTTATTAAAATCAGGAAGTTGGAGTAAAGGAGCATGTGTCAACTTATCTTTCAATACCGTGAAGGCTTCTTCTTGTGCGGTATCGCAAACAAAAGGCACATCCTTCTTTGTAAGCTTGTGTGACCGTTTTGGGCTGCGGCCAACTCTAAATAGCTTCAATCTTAGCTTTATTAACTTCAATTCCCTGTGGAGTAACAACATAGCCAAGAAAAGATACTCGGTCGGTGCAAAGGTGCACTTTCCAAGGTTACAAAACAAACGTGCATCACGTAGAGCAATAAAAACAGCACGTAAATGTTCCAAATGTTCTTCCAAAGATTTACTATAAATTAGTATATCATCAAAATAGACTACCACAAATCGTCCAATGAAAGCACGTAAAACTTCGTTCATTAACCTCATGAAAGTAGTAGGTGCATTAGTTAACCCAAAACCAAACTTAGTTTTAAATGCAGTTTTCCATTCATCTCCTGATGAGGACATCAATACAATTGTTACACCCACAGCCCCTGCTGCTATACATACTGGACCAATTACTAGAGCTCGTGCACGCCAACTAAATTACCAGGTACTTTCGTTTCTTGGTAATGATTCTAATGTTCATGAGAATATGATGCTGCCTAAATTGGATACATTTGTTTTGCTTACAAATGAAGGGCCTAGCTTGGAGAAGGATGAACATTGGAGCAAGAACAAGCATGGAGATGATGGCATGCGCAAGGGGAACAAGAACGGAGTTACAAGTGATGATTTCAGGACTTTGAAGCCACCATAATGGGTGCATGAAGCCTTGGACGAAATATACAAGATGCCACTTCATAAATTTCGTCCCGAGGCTATTTTAGGTGCTGTGTCACCTTATTATTGGGCCAGGCCCATGTAATTTCGAAATACATAAGTATAGGCTATTTTTAGAGTCCGTATGTGTGGGGAAACAAGAGATAGGGTTGATTTCGGACTCCTCCACCAAGGGCCACGAAATTCCCCCCTCTTCCTCCATATATACAGCCCTTAGGGCATCGTTTAGACTTTGGGTTTTGTTTAGATTAAAAGTTCGCCATAGCTGCAACTTCGCGTACTTCGTTTGTGTTCAACGACCAGACAAAGGCGTCACAGAACCCCACCTTGATCAATAAAGCTTTCATCTTATATTCGCAATATCCAGATTGCAATCTTAGTTTCTTGCTTGTTCTTCGTTTGCTCGCAGGAAACAGACCCTCGTGGTCAGGTTGATCGTGCTCCGGCGTGGTCAATAACCTCTCGGAGTTGGTTTAGCGATTGCTAAGGCGCGACGTCCTCGCACGTTCGTAGTCGGATCGTCAAAGTCGACTTCCACCAAAGCGAAATCCACCATCTCATCGAAAGACGGGACACCTTTGCCTCTATCATCTCCCAATTTCATACGAATTTGATGGTATCCACTACGCAAATCAACTTTGGAGAATATTGTAGAGCGACTCAATTCATCAAGCATATCATCTAGCCTAGGAATAGGATGATGATAACAAATAGTAATATTATTAATGCGTCTACAATCAACACACAAACGCGATGTACCATTCTTTTTCGGCACTAGAATAATAGGAACAGCACAAGGACTAAGGGATTCGCGAATATAACCTTTGTCGAGCAGCTCCTGGACTTGACGCATAATCTCCTTCGTCTGCTCTAGATTGGTACGGTATGGTGCACGGTTGGGTCGAAGCACCGGGAATTAAGTCAATATGATGCTCAATCCCTCTAATAGTTGGTAATCCCGGTGGCACCTCTTGTGGAAAGACGTCAGCGAACTCCTGCAAAATGTTAGTAACAACAGGAGGCAAAGAGGAAGGCACGTCCTCGAATGAAAATAATGCCTCTTTGCACACAAAAGCATAGCAAATAAATTTGCAGAAATATGGATCATCAATATCAGATTTGGTGGCAAGTAAACATGCACTTTTCAATTTAATTTCAGAAGCAACATTAGATGGTTTATTATTAGGCTTCATGTGTTGCTCAAATTCTTTTGCCACAATCTGTTTTTCACTCTTGTTTTTATCCTGTTTTGCTTTATTAGCTCTATTAATATCATCTTTCAAAATGGAATCAGGAGTCATAGGAAGCAAAGTAATATTTTTATCCTTATGACCAAGAGTATACTGATTGTTTCTACCGTGGTGTACAGATTTTTTTATCAAATTGCCATGGTATACCTAGTAATCAACATAATCAACATATGTAGAGATACTAAAATGCACACGAACAGTACATGTTACCTTAACCTTGCCGCTGTTGTTGAACCATTGGATGTAGTAAGGATGTGGATGCGGTCTTGTGGTGAGAGAGAGCTTCTCCACCATCTCCATGCTAGCCAAGTTGTTGCAGCTCCCTCCATCCATGATGACGCGAATATAATGTTCCTTCACAACTCCCTTTGTATGGAACAAATTATGCCTCTGATTTTGCTCAGCTTGTGTAACCTGCACACTCAAAACACCTTGAGCAACTAAACATTCATACCTGTCAGCATCTTCAGCAGCCATGTATTGCGTCTCATGATCAGAATCATCTCCACCGTGTTCTTCATGTGTAATAAGAACCAAAGTCTCCTCATCATAGTCACTAGAGAACTCATACCCACCATCCTCAGTAGCAATAATCACACGCTGAGATTTGCATTCTCTCGCAAAATGTCATCTTCCCTTACAACGACGACAAATAATATCACTTGTGTGCCTTGTTGATGCCACGGAAGAAGAAGAGCTCTGCGCAGGCCCGACAAGTGTGCTCTTGGCAGATAGTGGTGGTTGTGCCTACTTTCTTGTATCATGGCTGGAGGTGGCACCTGATGGAGGTGCTGGTGTAGTGGAAGTAGAGGATGCACGTGGTGTCCATGATGAAGATCGACTTGTAGAAAAGTTAGTTTGCACCAATGCCTGTCGATCCTGCACTTCACGTTCAGCTTTACAAGCAAGATGGAATAAACGAGTGATATTATTATACTCCTTATACTCTAGAATGGTCTGAATCTCTCTATTTAATCCACCCATAAAACGTGCAAGCATAGCTTTATTCTCCTCAACAATACCACATCTAATCATGCCAGTTTGTAATTCCTGATAATATTCTTCTACAGAATTGTTTCCTTGTCTTAAATGCTGCAATTTTTGAATTAATTCATGTTGATAATATGGTGGAACCCAACAAGTACGCATAGCAGTTTTCAAAGCAGCCCAAGTAGCTGAAATAGGATATGATCTACAATGTTCAGACCACCAATGTAGCGACCAAACCTCAAACAGTCTGTTCTCTGTGATCCGGTGTCATCCCTGGATCAGTAATGCTGACACCACACAGTACTCGGAGGATTTATAGCAGAGTAGCAATCACACACTTATTACATCGAATGTCTCAAAAGAGAACTTATTACAATAAATATGGCTTAAGGCCATCTAATAACGATAACAACGGAAGGCTTGGAAGATAAGTGAGTCCATCAACTCCAATGGCATCACTGAGTATAGAACCATGACCTAAAAACTCCTTAATCGTCGTCTGAAAAGTCTGAAACATTAACGTTGCAGCCCGAAAACGGGTCAGCACATGGAATATGCTGGCAAGGTAACACATAGAGAGTAATGGAATGAAATAGCTATACTATATGCATATTTGGCTGGTGGAAAGCTCTATGGTTACAGTTTTGTGTAAAGCCAATTTTTCCCTACTTCAAAGGAATAAAATTTTAATTACTATCAAGGTGGTTGTTAAACATTGAGAATGGTCGACAGCATTCTCAATCCCAATTAAGCATCATCATTAAACATAACCCAACAAAATTAATTTAGAGTAACATGTTGAGATTCACATGATAATCCAAGTACTAGATACTCAAGATGTCCATAACCGGGGACACGGCTAACCATGATTAGTTTGTTACACTCTGCAGAGGTTTGCGCACTTTTCCCCACAAGACTCGATCGCCTCCGTTTGTTTTCTCGCACTACATGGTGTTTGAGAAGACGGATGACCGAGACATAGTCTTTCAGAAGCGCTAGCACCTTACGATCGGGTAGACCGTACCACCTACATCCCCTACATCTGCTAGTCTACCACTGTAAGAGTTCGCACAACTTAGTCAACTATGCTAGAGCCCATAATAGCTTGTGGCTGCACACGGAAGTTTCTAGTATGAATAGTCTCATGATCCCTTTGAGCCTGGGTGGCGGTCCAAAAGAAAACAGGCAAGTCCTGGAATACCCAGGTGCCTCAATCCACCCAGATGTGTGTTTAAGTTGCCACCTTAGATAAACCATTAATTATCAATCTCACATCTGTCATGGATATCACTCACCCAATCCACGTCTACTAGCATAGCATGGCATAATAAGCAAACGTAGAAGTAACTCCCAAAGGTTTGATAATAAACAGGTAATAGGTACTACCTCATCTACTTCCCATCCCACAATTTAATTAGATCCTAATCATGCAATGTGTGAGGATTGATCTAATGCAATAAAACTGGGTAGTAGAAAAGGTATGATCAAAGTGTTACTTGCCTTGCTGATGATCCGGGAAACCTAGCGATTCGAAGTAACAGGCGGCGCACTCCGGATACTCTATCGCAGACAAACAAACAAGCATACAATAAGTACTCAACTAATGCATAGGTAAAACTCAAATAAGAGATCTAACCAGAAGGTTCAACTTAAGAACTCCGGTTGGCAAAAAGAATCAAATCGAACGAAGCAACGGAAATCAAGCGGCGAAAGAAAACAACTTTGTTCTAGTAATCTGGTTCTAGGGCAAATTTTACAGTAGCAAAATCTGTTTAAGTTGGTTAAACGGATAGAGGGTTTCGAGACGAAACTCTAGGCGCTTGAATCGCCTGATTCCGATAAACGAGCGAAAAGTTAAACTAAAACGAAAATCGGATCAGGAATCGCGATCAGAAAAATCGCGGATTTAATCCGAGAAAAAGAAAAACGAAGAACGCTCGCTAAAATAAATAAACCGAAAAACCGATCTATTTAAAAAAACCGAATCTATTAAACCAACGAAAACCAATGAAAACCGATCGGTTTTTTTAACCGAAGGCATGAAAAACGAGGCGCGGTGGCGAACCTCGATGGCGGCGGCGGCGGCGCGGGCGGGTGGCGGCGGCGGTGCGGGCAGCGGCAGCGGCGGCGCGGGCAGCGGCGGCGCGGGTAGCGGCGGCGGCTATGGTTGGGGGCTGGGACGGCTAGGGTTGGGGGCTGGGCCTCAGCTTATAAAGCCTATTCGGGACAGAGTCCTAGTCGGTCACGGCCCGTTAGGTCGGTTCATTTTTTTTAAAATTTATTTCCGCTCGGTAAAAAAATAAAAAGAAATACTAAACGGACTCCAAACATCCCGAAATAAATTTTCCCGGGCGTCTAAAATCAAGGCCGACAAAGTGAACATTTATTTGGGGCCGAAATGCAATTTTGAAAAATGCACATTTTTCCTAAATTCAAATAAAACACCGAAAAACTCCGAAATAAAATCTTGTTTGATTTTATTATTAAATCCTCAATATTTCTCTATTTTGGGAAAGTCATTTTATTCCCTCTCTCATATTTTTTAATAGAAATAATTGATGATAAAATAAATAAAATCAAATGATCCTATTCTCAAAATTTGAGAAAACTCAAATATGAAAATAACGAAATCCCCAACTCTCTCCATGGGTCCTTGAGTTGCGTAGAATTTTCTAAGATCAACCAAAATGCAAAAATAAAATATGATATGCAATGATGATCTAATGTATAACATTCCAAATTGAAAATTTGGGATGTTACAAACCTACCCCCCTTAAGATGAATCTCGCCCTCGAGATTCGGGTTGGCTAGAAAATAGGTGAGGGTGGTCTTTGAGCAAATCTTCCTCTCGCTCCCAGGTGGCTTCATCCTCCGTGTGGTGGCTCCACTGAACTTTGCGAAACTTGATAACCTTGCTGCGAGTAACTCGGCTGGCAAACTCGAGGATCTTAACTGGTTTCTCCTCGTAGGTCAAATCGTTATCCAACTGAATAGTTTCCAAAGGCACTGTATCTCTCAACGGTACGTCAGCCATCTCCGCGTGACACTTCTTTAACTGAGAAACGTGGAACACATCATGTACTCCTGACAATCCTTCGGGCAATTCCAACTTGTAGGCCACTTCTCCCATACGTTCCAAAACTCGATATGGTCCTACAAATCGTGGCGCTAACTTCCCTTTAACTCCAAAACGCTTTGTTCCCCGAAGTGGAGATACTCGAAGATAAGCTCTATCTCCGACTTCGTAAACTGTCTCCTTGCGTTTAGAATCTGCATAACTCTTCTGTCTGGACTGGGCTATCTTGAGCCTATCGCGAATCAATTTCACCTTCTGTTCAGACTCTTTAATCAAGTCAGGTCCAAATAACTGGCGGTCTCCGACTTCGTCCCACGACAGCGGTGTCCTGCACCTCCTTCCGTACAAAGCTTCGAAAGGGGCCATCTTCAAACTGGTTTGGTAACTGTTGTTGTAAGAGAACTCTGCATATGGCAAATTATCGTCCCAACTAGATCCATAATCTAGCGCACAAGCTCTCAGCATATCCTCCAAAATCTGATTTACTCTCTCGGTCTGTCCATCTGTCTGTGGATGAAAAGCTGTACTGAATTCTAGCCTGGTACCCAAAGTTTCGTGCAACTGCTTCCAGAACTTTGAGGTAAACTGGGTTCCTCTATCTGATACGATACTCCTCGGAACTCCATGCAGACATACTATTCTGGTCATGTATATCTTTGCCAACTTAGCACTGGTGTAAGTGGTCTTTACTGGGATGAAATGAGCTACTTTCGTCAATCGATCAACTACAACCCAAATTGAGTCATAGCCTGAACGAGTCCTGGGCAATCCCGTGATAAAATCCATGCCTAACTTATCCCACTTCCATTCGGGTATCGGCAATGGTTGTAACAATCCTGCTGGCTTCTGATGCTCTGCCTTTACTCTCTGGCATACATCACAAACTGCTACATACTCCGCAATATCCTTCTTCATTCCCGTCCACCAGAAAATATCCTTCAAATCCAAATACATCTTGGTATTTCCTGGGTGAATTGAATACGGTGAATCGTGTGCCTCTTGCAAAATCAACTTCCTGATCTCCGGGTTATTGGGCACGTAAACACGGTCTTCAAACCATAGGGTATCGTGCTCATCCTCACGAAATCCTTTAGCTTTTCCTTTGCTCAGTTTCTCCTTTATAGCGGCAATCTCTTTGTCAGTTTTCTGAGCTTCTCTGATTCTATCCATCAAAGTTGACTGAATCTCTAGTGCTGCTACATAGCCTCTCGGAACTATTTCCACACATAGTTCACGAAGATTTTCTGCTAACTCCTTGGGTATCCCTCCCATCATTAACGTATTGACATGGCTCTTACGGCTTAACGCGTCAGCTACTACATTAGCCTTTCCGGGGTGATAGTGCAATTTCATATCATAATCTTTGATAAGCTCCAACCATCTCCTTTGTCTGAGATTCAACTCCTTCTGTGTGAAAATGTACTTCAAACTCTTATGATCCGTGTACACCTCACAATGGTTTCCAATGAGGAAATGTCTCCATGTCTTCAATGCATGCACTACGGCTGCTAACTCCAAATCATGCGTGGCATAATTCAACTCATGGGGCTTCAGTTGTCTTGAGGCATATGAAACAACTCTCCCTTCCTGCATAAGCACTGCTCCAAGTCCTCGACGTGAAGCGTCACAATACACCTCATAATCTTTGGTCTGGTCTGGCAAAATCAACACTGGTGAGGTAACCAAGCGTTTCTTCAACTCCTGAAAACTAGCCTCACACTCCTCCGTCCATATGAACTTGGTATCTTTCTTCAACAACTCCGTCATAGGCTTCGCAATCTTTGAGAAATTCTCAATAAACCTCCGGTAGTATCCTGCGAGTCCAAGAAAACTCCGGATCTCTCCAACTGTTGTTGGGGCTTCCCACTTGGTCACGGTTTCAACTTTAGCGGGATCTACTGCTATACCTTCTCCGGATATAACGTGTCCGAGGAATCCTACTTCCTTCAACCAAAACTCACATTTGCTGAACTTGGCATATAATTGGTGTTCTCTGAGCTTTCCAAGTACCAAACGCAAATGCTCCTTATGCTCCTCTTCATTCTTCGAATATACCAGGATATCATCAATGAACACTACGACGAACTTATCCAAAAACTCCATAAACACTTTGTTCATCATGTTCATAAAATAGGCAGGCGCGTTAGTCAGACCAAATGACATAACGGTATACTCATACAGCCCATACCTGGTGGTAAAAGCTGTCTTCGGAATATCCTGTTCTCGAATCTTCAACTGGTGGTATCCTGATCGCAAATCGATCTTGGAAAATACTTTAGCTCCTTGCAATCGATCAAACAGATCGTTGATCATTGGTAGTGGGTACTTGTTCTTGATCGTTACTTCGTTCAATCCTCGATAATCAACAACCATCCTTAACGATCCATCCTTCTTCTCCACTAGAAGTACTGGCGATCCCCAAGGCGAAGAACTTGGGCGAATATATCCCTTATCCAGTAACTCCTTAATCTGCTTCTTAATTTCCACCAAATCCTTTGCTGGCATCCTATATGGTCTCTTTGATATTGGCCCAGTGCCTGGCAATAGCTCAATCAAAAACTCAATATCTCTATCTGGTGGCATGCCTGGCAACTCTTCTGGAAATACATCAGGGAAATCCCTTACCACTGGTACTTCCTCCTGCACAACTCCTGTTAGGCAATTTACTTGGGTCCTCTTTGGCACATGCCGGGATACATACTTGATCCTTCTCCCTTCTGGTGTGGTAAGCAAAATTGACTTACTAGCACACTCAATATTCCCTTCATACTTTGATAACCAATCCATGCCTAATATCACATCCAATCCTTGAGATTCCAATACTACTAGGTCTGAGGGAAAAACATAGTTACCAATCCTTAATGGTAACCGATCACACCATAGACTAGCCACATACTCTGCTCCTGGCGAGGTTACTAACATGGGTGACCTAAGGGCTTGGGTTGGTAGGTTATACTTATCCACAAATCCCCTTGAGATGTATGAATGCGATGCACCAGTATCAAAAAGAACGAGTGCAGTAAATGACTTAACCAAAAACTTACCTATTACTGCATCGGGCTGAGCTTCAACCTCCTCCACGCTAACGTGGTTCACCTGTCCCCTGTTGAAAGGGTTCGGCTTCTTCCCAGAACTTCCATTGCCATTTTGGCCTTCAGGACATTCATTGGCATAATGTCCTGGCTTCGAACACTTATAGCAAGTGACTTGGCTCAAGTCCTTCTTGGCTGGGGTTGATGGGTTGGTGCGGTTCTGGCCGTTGCTTCCTCCATTGCCATTACCATTCTTAGTGCCATTGTGATTGTGCGAGCTACCTCCCCCATGGGTATGCTGAAAATGTCCTCCCGGTCTAGGGGTAAAACGTGGCTTCTGCTGAGCTCCTGAATTGTACTTTCCTTGTCCATACTTCCTCTTGCGATTCTCAATTTGCTGCTGCTTCCCTTCAATCATAAGAGCACGATCTACCAACTCCTGGTAGTTGTTGAAGGTGGCTACCATCAACTGCATGCTCAACTCATCATTCAGTCCTTCCAGAAACTTCTCTTGTTTAGCTGCATCCGTAGCAACGTCATCTGGGGCATAACGTGCTAGCTTACTAAACTCCTCCACATACTGGCCAACTGTCCGTCCTCCTTGGCGCAAGTTACGAAACTCACGCTTCTTCATGGCCATAGCTCCTGCTGAAACATGGGCAGTACGGAAAGCCTGCTGAAACTGGTCCCATGTGACAGTGTCGACTGGGAAGGTGGCTGTGAAATTCTCCCACCATGATGCTGCGGGTCCTTCTAACTGATGTGCGGCAAACTTCACCTTCTCCGCATCTGTGCATCCTGCTGTGGTCAACTCCCTAGCTGTCTTGCGGAGCCAATCATCTGCTACTATCGGCTCGGTGCTACTGGAAAACACCGGCGGATTCAGCCTAAGAAAACGGGCTAAGTGGTCAACAGGTGGTGGTGGTGGTGGTGGGTTGTTGTTGTTGTTCCCCTGATTCTGATTCTGGACTAGCAACTGCATCAATGTGTTCTGCTGCTGGATCAACTGGGTGAGCTCCGGTGGAAAGGCAAATCCGGGGTCACGTCTCGGAGGCATCTGAGGGTTTAGAAAAGATGAGATATAAGAATAGAGAGGGTCTAAAGAGAAAACACTACCCATATGCACATGAGGCAAAAGCAAACAATTCACTTCAATCAATCAACCAAAGGCATACAATCGATCTAACTATCGCAAAAGTGCTCGGACTACTATATTTACATGGTGGACTACTACTACTGGTGAGGTGGTCTATTAGAAATATTCTACGGTTGTTGACTCCATAATATCTTCTCCAGCTTCATCAACATAGTCATCATCGCTACTATTTGCTTCTGAGTCGGTGCCGTCGATGATGATGTAGTCTTCCGGGCTAATCTCCTTGGGTTCTTCATCTTCCTCTACTGGCGTCGGGCCTCCCATAAATATTCCAATCTTCTTTGTTAGGTCGGCATTCTTATCCACCAATACTTCAATTTCCTCTTCATAATCTTCACGTGTAGCCTTGAGTTCTTCCTCCAGTTCCTTGATTCTGGTCTTAGCCTTCTTCAGATCTATCATGTTGGCACACATCTGGTTCTCCTGTCGTCGAATGTGCTGGTTTAACTCTTGGATAAAAGCTGCAATTGATCTATCCTTTCTGGTGCTTATCATCTCCCAGTGTTCATCTCGGCGCCCACAAATCTGGTAGATAGTATCCCTGAGATCCTTGCGGTAGACTTCTCCAATGCGTCCCATGGTGATGTGAGCTGCCATGCTCTTTCCTAGACTCCAAGTTGGTGCATCAAAAGAAAATTCTATGGGCTCAGTGACTGGCATGAACGTCCTTCCTGGAACTTGAACTTGAATCATCCAGCGCTCTTTTTTAGGTAAAGTGGCATTGTAGGTTCCCGTGAAGCTTGGTACTCCTATGTTCAGGTATCTAGTGACTTCCTTCAAGTGGCGTACAAAGGGTGCATCTTCATCCGGTTGCATAAACTTGTTCCTTGCATCCACCATCCTAAAGAATAGAAAAGATGAGAGGTCAGAAGAGAAGAGAGTGAGTCAGCGTGTGCTCTGATACCATCTCTGTAGCGACCAGACCTCAAACAATGTGATCTCTGTGCTCCGGTGTCATCCCTGGATCAGTAATGCTGACACCACACAGTACTCGGAGGATTTATAGCAGACTAGCAATCACACACTTATTACATCGAATGTCTCAAAAGAGAACTTATTACAATAAATATGGCTTAAGGCCATCTAATAACGATAACAGCGGAAGGCTTGGACGATAAGTGAGTCCATCAACTCCAACGGCATCACTGAGTATAGAACCACGACCTAAAAACTCCTTAATCGTCGTCTGAAAAGTCTGCAACATTAACGTTGCGGCCCAAAAACGGGTCAGCACATGGAATATGCTGGCAAGGTAACACATAGAGAGTAATGAAATGAAACAGCTATACTATATGCATATTTGGCTGGTGGAAAGCTCTATGGTTATAGTTTTGCGTAAAGCCAATTTTCCCTACTTCAAAGGAATAAAATTTTAATTACTATCAAGGTGGTTGTTAAACATTGAGAATGGTTGACAGCATTCTCAATCCCAATTAAGCATCATCATTAAACATAACCCAACAAAATTAATTTAGAGTAACATGTTGAGATTCACATGATAATCCAAGTACTAGATACTCAAGATGTCCATAATCGGGGACACGGCTAACCATGATTAGTTTGTTACACTCTGCAGAGGTTTGCGCACTTTTCCCCACAAGACTCGATCGCCTCCGTTTGTTTTCTCGCACTACATGGTGTTTGAGAAGACGGATGACCGAGACATAGTCTTTCAGAAGCGCTAGCACCTTACGATCGGGTAGACCGTACCACCTACATCCCCTACATCTGCTAGTCTACCACTGTAAGAGTTCGCACAACTTAGTCAACTATGCTAGAGCCCATAATAGCTTGTGGCTGCACACGGAAGTTTCTAGTATGAATAGTCTCATGATCCCTTTGAGCCTGGGTGGCGGTCCAAAAGAAAACAGGCAAGTCCTGGAATACCCAGGTGCCTCAATCCACCCAGATGTGTGTTTAAGTTGCCACCTTAGATAAACCATTAATTATCAATCTCACATCTGTCATGGATATCACTCACCCAATCCACGTCTACTAGCATAGCATGGCATAATAAGCAAACGTAGAAGTAACTCCCAAAGGTTTGATAATAAACAGGTAATAGGTACTACCTCATCTACTTCCCATCCCACAATTTAATTAGATCCTAATCATGCAATGTGTGAGGATTGATCTAATGCAATAAAACTGGGTAGTAGAAAAGGTATGATCAAAGTGTTACTTGCCTTGCTGATGATCCGGGAAACCTAGCGATTCGAAGTAACAGGCGGCGCACTCCGGATACTCTATCGCAGACAAACAAACAAGCATACAATAAGTACTCAACTAATGCACAGGTAAAACTCAAATAAGAGATCTAACCAGAAGGTTCAACTTAAGAACTCCGGTTGGCAAAAAGAATCAAATCGAACGAAGCAACGAAAATCAAGCGGCGGAAGAAAACAACTTCGTTCTAGTAATCTGGATCTAGGGAAAATTTTACAGTAGCAAAATCTTGTTTAAGTTGGTTAAACGGATAGAGGGTTTCGAGACGAAACTCTAGGCGCTTGAATCGCCTGATTCCGATAAACGAGCGAAAAGTTAAACTAAAACGAAAATCGGATCAGGAATCGCGATCAGAAAAATCGCGGATTTAATCCGAGAAAAAGAAAAACGACGAACGCTCGCTAAAATAAATAAACTGGAAAAACCCATCTATTTAAAAAAACCGAATCTATTAAACCGACGAAAACCGATGAAAACCGATCGGTTTTTTTAAAACCGAAGGCACGAAAAACGAGGCACGGCGGCGAACCTCGGCGGCGGCGGCGGCGTCCGGCGACGGCGGTGCGGGGCGGCGCGGCGGCGGGCAGCGGCGGCGGCGGCGCGGGCGGGTGGCGGCGTCGGCGCGGCGGCGGGCAGCGGCGGCGGCGGCGCCGCGGGCGGCGGCTAGGGTTGGGGGCTGGGGCGACTAGGGTTGGGGGCTGGGCCTCGGCTTATAAAGCCTAGTCGGGCCAGAGTCCTAGTCAGACACGGCCCGTTAGGTCGGTTCGTTTTTTTAAATTTATTTCCGCTCGGAAAAAAAATAAAAAGAAATACTAAACGGACTCCAAAAATCCCAAAATAATTTTTCCTGGGCTTCTAAAATCAGGCCCGACAAAGTGAACATTTATTTGGGGCCTAAATGCAATTTTCAAAAACGCACATTTTTCCTAAATTCAAATAAAACACCGAAAAACTCCGAAATAAAATCTTGTTTGATTTTATTATTAAATCCTCAATATTTCTCTATTTTGGGAAAGTCATTTTATTCCCTCCCTCATATTTTTGTAATAGAAATAATTGATGATAAAATAAATAAAATCAAATGAACCTATTCTCAAAATTTGAGAAAACTCAAATATGAAAATAACGAAACCCCCAACTCTCTCCATGGGTCCTTGAGTTGCGTAGAATTTTCTAGGATCAACCAAAATGCAAAAATAAAATATGATACGCAATGATGATCTAATGTATAACATTCCAAATTGAAAATTTGGGATGTTACAACCAAACACATGCAAAACTAGTGATAGCACAAACAACAGCAGGAACACGTCTCTCCTTAGGATATTGTAAACATGTAAATCCTTGTTCCGTTTCTAAATCCCTAGTAAGATATATATCAGGAACATATCTACCCTCAAATGGCGGAATATTCAATTTCAATTTAGGGAGATGGTCATGATCTCGTACCTGAGGGAGAGCCCTACCATTGCCATTATTTGCATGTGGATGACCTGGTGGTTGTGGTGCTGGTGGTTGCACGTAGTTCTAATTTTGATCAACCTCATCCTCGTAACCTCCCGCATAATCATCCTCCTCCGCATCAGCAGTAGGAGCCACAGAAGTATCAATACCAACACCAACAGTTTGGCCAGGCGCAAGAGGGACACGGCTCGCTCGGGGAGAGCTGTTTCGCGACGTGGAGGTAGTCGTTCTCGTTGTTGTTGTTGTTGTTGTTGTTGCTGTTGTTGTTGTTGTTGTTGTAGAGGTGTGTTAGGTGCAGCCGGTGGTGGTGGTGGAAGACGCGCGAGCAGTTCATTAAACTTGTTATCGAGCTTTGTTTCGAACGTCTTCTCCATTCCATCTATCTTCTCCATGGCCTCTTCAAATCTGTTTAGCACATCTTGCACCTGTCCACTCATCATTTGCTGAAATTTATCATGCAACTCCTTATTCGTCATGTCCTCCGAGTCAGTCCCGTCGGCTTGTGAGCCTGCCATGGTTAGCAGCAATAGAAACACACAAGAATATGATCCTACAGACTACTAACAAGAGGTGGTGGTGGTGTCGCAAATCCGTCAAGCAAATCTCAAATTCTTACCAGTTCTTACCCAGCAGCAGGCGGTCATTGGCAGCTGTCGTAATGAAAACTCTCAAAGCTAGGATAGAACGATTACCAGGGAGAGTCAAACGCATGACGTAGATGTATGTGGAGCTGGGAAGGCTTATAATATGGTAGCAAAAAGGGTCAGCCGTAATCAATTCAGAGATGCAAAGTTGAATAAACGCTCAACGACGGTACTGTGCTAGTCCTAGGCTAGACCGTGCTATAGACGCGAGTCTAGAACACTAACAAAATCACGACGCTGCACGTAAACAAGGGAGGAGCACGCTCTGATTTTTTTTTTCTTTTTTTAACTTTTTTTGCACTTTTTTTGCTCCGCAACAATTTTTTTCCGACAAAGTCTACAAATGGTCTAAAAACTGCCTAGCCAGAATTTTCCAGAGTTAGTTTTTTTAGTTTGGAACTATTTTTCTACTACGGGTAGCACGGAATCTCGGGAGTCCTACTTTGTCACGACTCGAAGTATTGCGTGATCTGGAACTCGAGAGCAATGCAACAAATATTGGACTTGGACTGGTGGCGGAGATGAATCTGGTGGAACTCGGACTGGTGGCGAATATATGTAGGGCAGTGGAACACGGATTGGTGGCGAATCTATGATGGAGGTGGACTCGGATTATCGTGATGGCGGTGGATATGTGGTATATGGCAGCGGCGATGACGATGGTGGTATATTGCAGCGATGATGATGATGGTGGTAAATGGCAGCGGTGATGACGATGGTGGTAAATGGCAGCGGTGACGATGATGGTGGTATATGGCAGTGGTGATGATGATTATGCGGTGGCAGCATGACTACTTGTAAACAGAACTCGAAACTGTAAAGGACTAGAGACTAGGACCAGCAACTAGACATGACGATGCAACCGCAAATTCAACAATGCAAAACCCTAAAAAGATTATGCAAAGGCTTAGATTGGTTCGGATATGATGAACTAACCCTAATTTTTTTTGTGGCTCTTTCGTAGACTGTAGGTATGAAGAACAGACTGGATCTAAACTACGAAAAACTGTAAAATCTCACCAAGCAACCTCGAAATCTAATACCACTTGATAGAGGCAAAGGTGTCCCGATGTTCCGATGAGATGGTGGCTATCCTTTTCTTTGGGTGTCGACCTTGACGATCCGACAACGAATGTGTGAGACGCCGCGCCTTAGAAATCACTAAACCAACTTCCGAGGCGTTATTAACCACGCCGGAGCACGATCAACCTGACCACGAGAGTCTGTTTCCTGCGAGCAAACGAGGAACAAACAAGAAACTAAGATTGCAATCTGGATATTGCGAATATAAGATGAAAGATTTATTGATCAAGGTGGGGTTCTGTGACGTCTTGGTCTGGTCGTTGAACACAAACGAAGTACGCGAAGATGCAGATATGGTGAGCTTTTAATCTAAACAAAACCAAAAGTCTAAACGACGCCCTAAGGGCTGTATATGTGGAGGAAGAGGGGGGAATTTCGCGGCCCTTGGAAGAGGGGTCCGAAACCAACCCTAACTCTTGTTTCCCCACACATACGGACTCTAAAAATATCCTATACTTAAGTATTTCAAAAATAAGTGGGCCTGGCACAATAATAAGGTGACGCAGCACCTAGAATAGCCTCTGTACGAAATTTATGAAGTGGCATCTTGTATATTTCGTCCAAGGCTTCATGCACTCCTTATGGTGGCTCCAAAGTCCTGAAATCATCACTTGTAACTCTGTTCTTGATCCCCTTGCGCATGCCATCATCTCCTAGCTTGGTCTTGCTCTAGTGTCCATCCGTCTTATCCATGCCAGGCCCTTCTTTTGTAAGCAAACAAATGTATCCAATTTAGGCAGCATCATATTCTCATGAACATTAGAATCATTACCAAGAAACGAAAGTACCTGATAATTTAATTGGCGTGCGCGAGCTCTAGTAATTGATCGAGTATGTATAGCAGCAGGGGCTGTGTGTGTAACAATGGTATTGATGTCCTCATCATCAGACGATCCATGGTCAACTAGGGATGATACAAAAGGTAACGGTCTTCTCCGTGACGAGTTCTTGATGGTCTTGGTCTTGAATCCAAAGGGATCTTCTTCGAAGAGGGGCCATGGTCTCTCTCGTGGAGTAGATCCGATGTGGATGAGAAATGCTCTATCTCTAATATGAGCTAAACCAATGCTAACCCTAAAAAGTAGGTAGGAGAAGAGTATATAGGCCCAACACAAAAATAGCGCACATGTGTCGGACGTCTGGGAGTTACCAGTCGTCCGGAGACTCGCGAAGGTCCAAACGTCCGGTGCTCATCGGTTGTCTGTAGATTCGCCTCGGGTGGGATTTAGTCGGACGTCCGGTCGGGGTCGGACGTTTGGGGCATCGGTCGTCCGGAGGGCTTCGGAAATCCGTAGATTCTTCTCGGGTGTGGGTGTGCCGGTCGTCCGCAGAGGGCCGGTCGTCCGGAGCCTGGAGGTCGTCGGACGTCCAGGGTACGCCGGTTATCTGGAGGCTGGGAGCTTCGAGCTTTCCTTCTTCTTGTCCACCGAGCTTGGCATCCTCACCGTCCTGTCCGTGGCTTTCCTCGAAGCGCCTGATCACACATAGGGTTTCCGTTTGAGGTAGTAGGAAGATCTCATGCATAGAAAGTGGTAGTTCAGAGAGGAGTGAGTTGACCTCAGTTTTGGGAGCTCTTGCACGTGCTCGTGTCATGGGTCTGCTAGGAACTTGGTGATATGATGGTAGGTCCATGGGGATGACCTTGGGATGCTCCGCATCAAGAGTACTACAAGGAAATGGAGGTTTCCATGATACGAGCCAACGTCACGGAAGATGATGAGCAAACTATGGCACGTTTCTTGAATGGACTGAACCATCCTATCAAGGAGATCGCTGACTTCCAACCATACTTGAACCTCATCTAACTAGTGCATCATGCTACCAAAGCAGAACGTCAAGTGCAAGACTGATAGAGGTGAAGGTGTCCCGATGTTTCGATGAGATGGTGGCTATCGTTTCCGGTGGGAGTCGACCTTGATGATCCGACTACCAACGTGCGAGACATCGCGCCTTAGCAATCGCTAAACCAACTTCCGAGGGTTATTGATCATGCCGGAGCACGATCAACCTGCCACGAGGGTTTTCTACGAGAAAACCAAGAACAAGCAAGAAACTAAGGTTGCAATCTGGATATTGCGAATATAAGAGGACAACTTTATTGATCAAGGTGGGTTTCTGTGATGCCATTGTCTGGTCTTTGAAGACAAACAAAGTACGCGAAGTTGCAGCTATGGCGAACTTTAATCTAAACAAAACCCAAAGTCTAAACGATGCCCTAAGGGCTGTATATATGGAGGAAGAGGGGGGTAATTTTGTGGCCCTTGGAGGAGGGGTCCGAAACCAACCCTAACTCTTATTCCCACACATACGGACTCTAAAAACAACCTATATTTAAGTATTTCGAAAATACATGGGCCTGGCCCAATAATAAGGTGACGCAGCACCTAGAATAACCTCTGGATGAAATTTATGAAGTGGCATCATGTATATTTCGTTCAAGGCTTCTTGCACTCCTTATGGTGGCTTCAAAGTCCTGAAATCATCACTTGTAACTCCGTTCTTGATCCCCTTGCGAATGCCATCATCTCCATGCTTGGTCTTGCTACAGTGTTCATCCCTCTTATCCATGCCAGGCCCTTCATTTGTAAGCAAAACAAATGTATCCAATTTAGGCAGCATCATATTCTCATGAACATTGGAATCATTACCATGAAATGAAAGTACTTGGTAATTTAATTGGCATGCGCGATCTCTAGTAATTGCTCCAGTATGTATAGCAGCAGGGGCTATGGGTGTAACAATGGTATTGATGTCATCATCATCCTTTGTTGGTGTAACAATGGTATTGTTATCGAGCTTTGTTACGGATGTCTTCTCCATGGATCAAACCCAACAAAATATCATCACACCAACAAATCACAAAAAAATTGGGGCTATTTTTTGGTGGGGAATTTTCGAAGATAGGACGAAATCAACAAAATTAGGCTAGAAAACAAAGAGGGGAGGCTTCGAAATCGTGATCAACGTGGCTCATGATACCAAGACGATGTAGGGTGGAAACCCTAGGGGCCGATCTTTTATGAAAGGAGCGGATCCCGTGATGAACACGAAAAACACAAGGGGAAACACGAGGGGAAATCACAAGGGGCACAAAGAGAAACACTCAAACCAACAAGATTAAGTTACACATGTGCTAGATCCACGAAACACGAGAGGAGATACAAGACTCAACATCAACAAAGGACGATACAAGTGGTAACAGGTCTGCTGCATGAGGATGTCTTGATGGTCTTCTCCGCAAGGAGGTCTGGAATCCAAGTGGATCTTCTCCGAAGAGAGGCCGCGGTCTCTCTCTGGAGTAGATCCGGATGGATGAGCGAAGCTCTATCTCACAAATGAGCTAACACAACACTAACCCTAACTAGGAGGAGGTGGGGGAGTATATATAGTGCTAGCCCACGAAGGGGTAAGTGAGAGGGGGATACATGGGCCCTTGGCCCGATCTCTATGCACCGGCAGGTACCGGATGTCCGGGCTGGGGGCCGGATGTCCAGCAGATCACAAAGAGCAGGATGTCTGGGCCTCTGGCCGGATGTCCGGGGCATGGTAGCTAGATGTCCGGGCTGCGCTGGTCCTTTCCGGTGTTCTCTGGATAGCCGATGCCGAATTTCCGGGGCAAGGGTCGGATGTCCGGGCTGGGGCCGGATGTCCGGCTGCTGTAGCAGGTGGCCCTTCTTCCTTCTCCTTCCTTCACTTTAGTGCACGCTTGGACTTGGTCCTTGGGCTCTCCATGGTCTCCCCGGGTGTACCTGAGTATGCACAAGGTCCGTGCTTGATGTAGCACCCATGTCTTACATGTGAAAAGGGAAGATTCGGAAAGGAGCGAGTTCACCTTAGGTCCAAAGGCATATGCTTGAGTGTACATGGGAATGATTGTAGGATGCTGCGCATCATGGTCTCTCTCATGGAGTAGATCTGATGTGGATGAGCGAGGCTCTATCTCTAATATGAGCTATCACAACGCAAATCCCATCAAGGATGATGAGGACATCAATACCATTGTTACACCCACAGCCCCTACTGCTATACATACTGGACCAATTACTAGAGCTCCCGCACGCCAATTGAATTATCAGGTACTTTTGTTTCTTGGTAATGATTCTAATGTTCAGGACAATATGATGTTCCCTAAATTGGATACATTTGTTTTGCTTACAAATGAAGGGCCTGGCATGGATAAGAGGGATCAACACTGGAGCAAGACCAAGCATGGGGATGATGGCGTGCGCAAGGGGATCTAGAACGGAGTTACAAGTGATGATTTCAGGACTTTGAAGCCACCATAAGGAGTGCATGAAGCCTTGGACGAAATATACAAGATGCCACTTCACAAATTTCGTCCAGAGGCTATTCTAGGTGTTGCGTCACCTTATTTTTGGGCTAGACCCATGTATTTTCGAAATACTTGATTATAGGCTCTTTTTAGAGTTCGTATGTGTGGGGAAACAAGAGTTAGTGTTGGTTTCGGACCCCTCTTCCAAGGGCAACGAAATTCCCCCCTCCCTCCTCCATATATACAGCCCTTAGTGCATCGTTTAGACTTTGGGCTTTGTTTAGATTAAAGTTCGCCATACCTGCAACTTCGCGTACTTTGTTTGTGTGCAACGACCAGACAAAGGCGTCATAGAACCCCACTTTGATCAATAAAGCTTTCATCTTATATCCTCAATATCCAGATTGCAATCTCAGTTTTTGCTTGTTCTTCATTTGCTCGTAGGAAACAGACCCTCGTGGTCAGGTTGATCGTGCTCCAGTGTGGTCAATAACACCTCAAAAGTTGGTTTAGCGATTGCTAAGGCACGACGTCTCACACGTTCGTAGTCGGATCGTCAAGGTCGAAACATCGGGACACCTTTGCCTCTATCATAGGAGGAGGGAGATGTCTATTTATAGTCATAGTAGAAAACATGGTAAAGTGAAGGCGTACATGGGCCTCAGCCCGCAACTGGACACAGCCAGGGGTCGGACGTCCGTAAGGTGTCGGTCGTTCGGAGGCTTGCGGAGGTCCAGACGTTCCGGGATCCTCGGACTTCCGTAGATTCAGGCTCGGTCACTGAAGTACCGGATTTCCGGAAGTTACCGGTCATCCGGTAATGTCGGACGTCCGCTCGTTTGTCTCGGGCTTCAGGCTCCAGATTTTCGGAGACGTCCGGACATCCGGTCGCTGGAGGGGGGTCGGACATCTGGTCGTTGGAGGGGGGTCGGACGTCCGGTAAGGACCGTTCATCCAACGGCTATAGCCTCCGGGCAGCTCCTTCTCTTGTTCGTCGCGCTTGGTGTCCTTATCATCTTGTCCATGGTCTTTCTCTTGGTTCCTGGTCATGCATAGCACACATGTTTGAGGTAGTAGCCATGCCTCACATGTGGAAAGTGATGGTTTGGAGAGGAGCGAGTTCACCTTGTGTTCGATGGCGTATGTTCGAGGTCTTGTCGTATGTCCTCTTGGGGTTTGGGGAGTAGTCAGAGTGTACATGGGGATGAACATGGGATGCTTTGCATCATCTCCCCCCCCCCCAGGAAAGATCCGACCTCGGATCGTGATCCTCATCACCATGGAAACGCTTGTTGTGGACGGGCTTGTAGTTGGACGGAGTTGAGGGCATGACGCAATCCAAGTGCTCCAAGGCGTCTCTGGTATGTGGTACATCCAAATTGAGCAAACACAAAGTACACTTGGATATACAATGGTTAGCGCACACAAAGTGTCCATCATAGAAGAAATGAGTCTGTTCGGCAAGATTTCTCGTGACAGAGCGCACGAAGCTTCTCCAAAAGATGTAAAATGATATGGAAAGCATTCATCGGAGCAAAAGCATTCATTATGCACAAAATGTGTTGTGAATATGATCAATGCAACCACGGTGCAAAATGATGTCATAGTGAGATGGGTTATCAATAGCATGAATATGGCAATGGATGGTCAATATGGATATGTTATCATGCAATTGATGGTAGGCAATATGATCATGATGTATGAAGATGCCATCAAGAAAGATCACAACAAATTTGCTAAGGAAATGCACAAGCTCATATATCATGGATGACATGGGAATACAAGATGCAACAAGGCAATCAAAATGTGGGTCAATCCATGCATAAGATGCAAATTTTTCATGTGTATGATATGTCCATCGAGCATGACATGTGTGAGCACAATCAACAAATATGGAGGTGATGGTGTACCAATGCTCGATGTCGTGGCATGAGTGTAGGTTCAAAAGTGCGTCCAATAAGTCTGAGCGCTCCTCATTTTGAAGGACCGTAGAGCCAATCTTCAATGTCGCTCCTCCGTTCGCGAGATGTATCATGTAGACAACAAGAAGGGGACAACAATGAAAGAGTGACCCATCCAATATGCGTATTTGAGGATGGCTCAAAGGGAAGGAGTTCACCTTTAGGAGATTCTCGCAAATGTTGGTGTTGCACATCGTGTATGCCTTCGCATGACCAAGTTGTCGCATAACGGCACCGCCTTCTGAATCTTCCAAAATGAAAGAACATGACAACCACTTGGAAAAACAAATGAGGTTAGAGGAAGTGCAAAACCTATCATTTGTGTGGTAAGATACCCAACAAGTTTATGCATCATGCTCATCATAAGAAAGGACAAGGGAGCATTTCGTAGTATGGAGGCATATGATGCAAGAACAACCAAATACAATAGGCTCGATCAAACAAGCATGCATCACAAGTAAGATGCCCAAGTCTCCAAGATCAATAAGCATAGCAAGTTGGCACTCAATAAAAGTTGATATGAGAGATGCCACTAATGGAGACAAGAGACAATGATCAAGATAAATCATGTGAGAGGCAAGAGCATATATGTCATCAACCCACGAAAGTGAGTAAGAATGGAACATGGGTGATGCAACAAAGCAAGCAATCATAGCAATCAAGTGGTGTGAGCTAGTAGTGCGAAGATGTAACATACTAGAAGGAATCATGTCAAGCATGTCATGTGTGCAAATAGTGGGCATGAATAATGCACGTGACATTTCACAAGCATGAAGGCAAGATATGAGAAACATAGCATCAATAGCATGAGGCACATGATAAACATGGCAATAGCAACAAGGATCTCCAACAAGCAAGAAAATACACATAGGAGTAGCATAATGGTGAATCATGGGTACATGCAAGCATGGGTCACAATTCCATGGCAAAGACATAGAAAGAGGCATAGCATGCAAAGTGAACACGAGAGAATGGGCATAACGTAACAAGTGATATATAGCCCAAAGCTGTGTGAGAGCCAAGTAAAAGGAATGGTGGGAAGGACAATCCATGGGTCCCAAGTTATCTTTGCTATCAAGAGCTCATTTCGTCAACTCTTGGGATTGAGAGGTTGACGAGTATACCCGAGTACCTACAAAAAACAAAGACAAAGGGAAAATTGTGTGTGCATGGCATATGTACACATCATCCATCATGATGCACACGTGCTTGTGTTGGTTAGCACAAAATATCCAATGCTCAAATAAATGAGATGCATCATATAGAAACATGTCATCCATCATGATAGGTTTGTTGTTATGTATACCATAATGGAGACCCAAATTGTGTAAAGCATCATGGGGAAATATCTAGAGCATTGTTATGTGTTGAATGCATATGGTGCAAGCAATTATGGGAAGCATTTAAAGTATAGGATGTGTCAAATCTCCTGATATGTATGAGGAAACTATGGGGGTCTCATCATGAGAACTAATGGAAACATCACATGGAGAATATTGAAAACATCCAAAATAAAGCATATTTGGAACAATGTGATCATGACATGGCATCATAGATGAATTGGGCAAATCATGTAAAGGAAGCATGGCAATGTCATCACATGAAAAACAACATCCAATTACCATCATGTCGTCATCTATGCCATAAGTGCAAATGGGATTTATTTTAATGGGACATGCATAGTTACTATGTTGAGATTGAAATGATGTAATATGGGAGATCTCACTCATAGCATATGACAAGTTTAATGGATTGTCAAACATGATGTGACCAATATAATTTTCACATGATATCCTATGGAGCATAGCATCACAACTAGGAAAATCAACATGCTCATCATCATATTCATCATAAATTGGTAAGTCATGAATGACGAATTCGCGCTAGCATGAAACATGGGAATAGGTGGAGAAACATCATGCAAGCAATCATTGGTGAGATAGTCCACTAGTGGGACAAGAGAATCACCATCACCTATGTTACCTTTGGAGCATCGCTCATGTGTTATAGGTGAGGTGTCGAAGACCAAGTCGTGGTCATCTTCATCTTGATGGAACCATGTGGGGGGCGCATCTTCTTCCACCATGGCCATCGTTGTCTCCATTGGAGTTATGGACTCGTTTAGGATAGGCGTGTCGTCATGTAGGAGACCTAGCACCAAAGAAGAAAACACACTAGGAGTAGAGGTTAAGTCATTAGAAATCAAAGTGGCCTCACATGCCATCTGAATTACCTCACTCGATAAGTGTTGTGGCTCACTCACTCCCTCTTGGATGATCTCACTCATATGGTTGGTGGAGTCACTCAAATTGCTCTCAACCTCACATAGGATGTGTGGCATGCTCTCAAGTGTGGGGCTAGTGGTGGTCACACTCATCCTCTCATAGGGAATGCTCTCAAGGTCACGTATGGTGGAGCCACTCATGTCACTCATGTGGTGGTGGCTCTCCTCACATGGCAATTGGGGCATCCCGTCATATGTGGGTGTCGGAGAGATGTAGGTGCAAATGTCTCCATGCTCAATCATGTCATGGTCGTAGCCATGGATGAAGGCCGAAGATGGCACATCATCACTTTCCTCTAAGACAAAAGATAAGGTCTCATGTGCGGTCTCGTAGCTTGACTCAGAGTATGAGTCCAATATGGGCGCCGTCTTCATGTTGTTGAAGAAGTTCATGCTCGTCGCAATGGTCGAATGGGATGGCCTTTGCTCGACCTTCTTGTGACCATGTTGTTGTTGGAGGCCCATATGATGTGGCACCTCGTAGCTCATCTCCATGACCGAAGGGAATATCCCATGCTCGGCCATCTTCCTTGGGGGGTTTCCAAAGATGGAAGTGTCACCCTCGCTCATAGGTGGCCGCCTTGTACTTGAAGATGTCGATGTAGGCGAACTCACGGGAAGTTGGCGAAGATGCCATACGTCCAAAGGCGAAGATGCCTTGATAGCACTTGCCAAAGATGCCGAAGTGGTTGTTGTAGCCGTAGCTCCGTCTTGGTGGTGCTCATTGATGTTGGGTAGAACCCTAATCGCTCGATCTTTCACGAAAGGAGCGGATCCCGCGATGAACACGAAGACACGAGGGGAAACACGAGGGAAAACACGAGAGAAACACTAAACCAACAAGAAATAGTCAGACATATGCTAGATCCTCAAGTACATAAGAGATCACACGATCCACAGACAACTAAGGACGGTACAAAGGTAGCCGGTCTTCTCTGTGAGGAGGTCTTGATGGTCTTCTCCGCAAGGAGGTTTAGAATCCAAAGGGATCTTCTCCGAAGAGGGGCCGCGGTCTCTCTCATGGAGTAGATCCGATGTGGATGAGCAATGCTCTCTCTCTAATATGAGCTAAACCAATGCTAACCCTAAAACGTAGGTAGGAGAAGAGTATATATAGTCTAGGTGGGCGAAGGGGTACACGGGCCTCGGCCCTTGCACTGTGCGCAGACAGGGGAGGCCAGACGTCCGGGCGTTGGGCCGGATGTCCAAGTTGTGGAGGCCCCTACAGGGATTTAATTAAGTTAAGTTTCAGGTTTTCTACAACGAAGGATGTTCCTTCTCCCAGGACGGCCCGATCAGACTCGGAATCCCGGTTACAAGACATTTCGTCAATGGTAAAACAAGTCCAGCAAAGCCACCCGATGTGCCGACAAATCCCGATAGGAGTCACACGTATCTCGTTCTCAGGGCACACCGGATGAACACTACGTACAACTAAAACCAACCCTCAAGTTTCCCCGAGCTGGCGCTGCAAGTGGCTCCGTTTTGGACCAACACTCAGAGGAGCACTAGTCCGGGGGTTTAAAATAAAGATGACCCTTGAGTCTGCGGAACCCAAGGGAAAAAGGCTAGGTGGAAAATGGTAAAACCATGGTTGGGCCTTGCTGGAGGAGTTTTATTCAAGGCGAACTGTCAAGGGGTTCCCATTATAACCCAACCGCGTAAGGAACGCAAAATTAAGGAACATAACACCGGTATGACGGAAACTAGGGCGGCAAGAGTGGAACAAAACACCAAGCATAAGGCAGAGCCTTCCACCATTTTACCAACTATATAGGTGCATTAATGTAAACAAGATATAATAATGATATCCCAACAATAATCATGATCCAACAAGGAACAAAACTCCAATCTTCACCTGCAACTAGCAACGCTATAAGAGGGGTTGAGCAAAGCGGTAACATAGCCGAACAACGGTTTCCTAGGACAAGGAGGGTTAGAGGTTTGACATGGCAATATGAGAGGCATGATAAAGCATGTGGTAGGTATCGTGGCATAGGCATGGCAAAAGAGCGAGCAACTAGCAAGCAAAGATAGAAGTGATTTCGAGGGTATGGTCATCTTGCCTGCAAAGTTCTCCGAGTTGACGTAAGCTTGATCCTCGTAAGCGTACTCAATGGGTTCCTCGATCACGTACTCGTCCCCCGGCTCTACCCAAAGCAAGAACACAAGCAAAGGGAACAACGATCTACCATGGTGAATGCGCAAGCAACATGATGCAGAACATGGCATGATATGCAGGAAGTAATATGCAATGCATATGCGTGCTTCGGAAAGGAAAAATTGAACCAGGCCTCAACTTGGCAAACAAAGAGTGCTGATGGAAAGATGAGTTGATTTCGGTCGAAATCGATATAAAGATCACCGGAATCGGATGCACGGTTTGCAAATGGCAAGCAAAACAATAATGGCACTATTCTGCGATTAACAGCACGATGCCATCTAGAATGCAACAAGAAACTAAGATACTGCACTCTAACATAGCAACAAAGCACATGGCAGTGATCCACTCAAGATGCTTGACAAAAGATGAACACTGAGCTATGGCTAAATCACAAAATAGCAGGTTCAAACAAGCATGGCAAAAGTGTAAAAGATATCAGGTTCTCAGACTTGGTGAAAATAACATGTTAGGATTTAACATCAGGAAGCAATGTTTAGAGCAAGATGACAATATGCTACAGGAACATATCATGGAAAAGCAAGGCATAGCATGAAACTACTCAAAAGCATATAACAAAAGTCCTTTACTGACCATAGGCCAAAAGGATCAGGAGACATGATGGCACCCATGAAAACGTAGCAAATTTCGTTAACAGATTCAGACTTCGCAGAAAACTGGACATGGCAAAAACAGAGTTACGTAGGCATGTTTGCGAGCTCGATGCACTCACCACAAGGCATTGCATGACAAAATAAGCATACACCCAGCAAGAAGACATGTTCAAGTAGCTAACCATGGCAAGAACAACCTCATAGCATGCATGGATCAACTACAACAACCTTGGCAAAATTGATTAACACGTAAACAATCTACCAGTAACATTTTATAGAAAAAGTAGAGCAAGATTGAGTCATGCTAGGGGACTCCATAATTGCAAACAAAGACATGGATGGATAGAACATAACAATATCTCAAAATCATCCTTACTGAACATGCTAAAAAGAGGCATGGATCACTCTGTAGCAACAAGAATACATGGCATAAAAATAACATCAGGGAAATGACTTAGAAGATGTCCAAGTCCCTGAAATCAGCAACATCACGAGAGCTACTTTGCATGCTTGTGCTAGTAACCACAATGATCATAAAAATACATGGCATACACCCCTGTAAAGATGGCATGGCATAGCCCAAAACACATGTAGGACTCACGTTCATAGGAGGCACACATTAAGCATGGAAAAAATGACAAATGTCCATAATCTGTTAAGAACCAGAAACTAACATTACATAGAACTCTTGCAACATCATTTAGGGCATCAAGATGGACTCAAACAAGCATGGTGCAATGGAACAAAATGACGATCACATCCACACGAACAATTTGATATATCACACGCGCGAAATAGAGCTACGGATGCAATGTTATGATGCAATGAACATGCCAGAAAATAATGCACACTTAGTGGAAAAACGAGGTCAACCCCTAGGGTTACTATAGCTGGATCTGGATCTGGGGACACGCTTCCTGAGGATTGACAGGGCTCTCGCCGGATCTCTTGGAGGGGGCTGCCGGCGCTGTAGGGGACGGCGGCCGGAGTAGCGACCGGGCGGCGCTGGCACAGCAGGGCGGCGGCTGTTACCGGCGGGAGGCGGCGGACGGGGCCATGGCGGAGGCGGCGGGCTCCGCGGCAAAGGGCGGCGACGGCGATGGCGGCGGCCGAGGCGTGTGGCGGCGCAGGCGGGCGCGGGCGGCGGGGTCGCGGGGAGCGAGCAGCGCGCGTGGGGGCTTGGGGGGCCCGACCTTGGCTCGGGCGGGCCGGCAACAAAGTGGGTGCGGGCTGCGCCACGTGGCGGCGGGCGGACGTGTCCGGCCTGATCCGAACGCGTCTGGTGGCGGGAGGAGGAAGAGTGATAGAGGCAAAGGTGTCCCGATCTTTCGATGAGATGATAACTATCGATTTGGTGGAGACGACTTTGACGATCCGACTACAAACGTGCAACGACGTTGTGCCTTAGCAATCGCTAAACCAACTCCGAGAGGTTATTGACCACGCCAGAGCACGATCAACCTGACCACGAAGGTCTATTCCTGCAAGCAATCGAAGAACAAGCAAGAATATGATAAAAGCAATCTGAATATCGCGAATATGTATGAAGTATTGATAATGGTGGGGATCCGAAAAGTGGTCTTGGTCTGGTCGTTGGACACAAACGAAGCACACGAAGTTGCAATGGCTAACTTTTAACTAAACAAATCCCAAGGAAAAGCTACTAGATGGATCTACTTATATAGGAGCAAGGGGTGGCGGCCAAGGAGGTGGGAGGATGTCCCAAGGCAGCCTAAAACTAAATTCAGGTCGTACAAGGCCAATGGGCCCAAGTGGAGGTGATGTAACACCTTTGGACTTGTAGTTTGACTCGGATTCTGCTGCAGCATCAGATTGTTTCGTCCACAACTCAACGCTCCGGACGAATTTGAAGGTGATTCCAATTGGGTTGGAAAGTGCACGAAATCTAGTTTCCAACAAAAAAAGAATCACCCAATTCGGAGTCCGTATGAAAAACTTGTGTGCGTTTTGAGTCAGGTACGTCTGTGCAGTCCGAATCTGAATCCAGAACGTGAGAGACTTGGACTCTATCTTCTCTTGGGCCAAAAGTGACGTGAGAGAACTTTTTGGACAGCAAATAAACATCTCTTTCTTCCTTATCTTCATATGTGGATTGTACAAATGTCCCATACACCTGCAATTAGACAAAACACAAAAGTGTGTGAAGTATTTTTGTTCTGGATAACATAAATAGATTATTGAATAGTTTGCACTAGAAACCACCTGACAAATATGCATATATGCAATATTTTTGGTCATATCCAAGGTAGTCATGTCCTCATCATCCTCCCCTTCTTGAAAATAAAGCCGTCCTCGGCGTTGCTTAATCTGAAATGTGGCTAACAAAAGAGACAAGGTGTACATGTTGTATATGTATATATCATCCATTTTTACTTCCCTTGATTTTTGCATATATGACACATGAATAGATGAGTAACTTGCATAGTTCATAAAATCTAAAGCCAAAAAATTAGCACAAGAAGTAGAAGGCATGAAAATATTGCAACTCAGTTTGCACATATAAGTGAAGCTATTATTCATTTCAAAAGATTGACAATGTTCATCATTAAACCATCCCAACATTGGTGAATAAACATTACTTGCATCAAATTTACATGCTACAACATGCTTAAATAAGCAAATATGCAATAAGTCATTCAACACAGAATCATCACTAAGATTAGAGGTCATATCAAAATGATTAAACATTGGTTCTTTTGCATCAATAGTTAATTCAATGGGTGCACTCAAAATTGTTGGTATTTTAGTTGTTTGATCACATGGCAAAGTCAAATTATCAACGTAGTCCTCTAAAATAGGTGGTGTGATCAAAGTAGTGGGTAGCTCATCAGATGGTGCATTCAAATTGACAAGGCATTCATCATTCTCATGTAGAGATGGAAGATCAGTACCTTTGTCATTACCTCTTATGATCAACTCAGATGATGTAGCCACTCTCGAGGGCGATGTGTCACATGGTAGAGGTGATGTAGTCCTGACAACAACGGATGTGGTTGTCATAGTATGCCTAGTAGTTGAAGGAACAATCATATCAACTCTTGGAATGTGCACCGTGCGCTTGTTCTCCTCGTGGCCAACACGTCGTTTTATTTCCTGTTCAACTTTGCAAGCAAGATGAAACAAATGGTCCATAGGATAACACTCTTCATGAATTAGTATCTCTTGAATATCACGGTTTAATCCTCCCCAAAATCTATCCATAAAATCATCTTCACTTTCTTCTAAAGAGGAGTGCAACAAGGTAGTTTGTAAATCATCATAATATTTTGTTACAGTTTCACTACCTTGTTTTAAGTGTTGCAACTTCTTAATCATGTCACGAGTGTAATAAGCAGGGACGAAAGTATGTCGCATGGCAAGTTTCAAATCATCCCAAGTAGTAGGTATATAATCAGGGTGTAACCGACAATATTCACTCCACCAAACCAAAGCATAACCAGTGAAAGAACCAACCGCAACCTTAACCTTTTTATGTTCATCGAAATTATGTGAAGCAAATATATTTTTTATGTCGAACTCCCATTCAATATATAAAGCAGGTTTAAAACGGCCATTAAATGGTGGTATAGATACATTAACCTGATCATGTGCATTTGGATGTTTGTGCACCTCTCGTGACGGTTGTGGTATTTGCAAAGGTGGTGGCACGTCTCCCGCGATCGACAAAGCCCATGAATTGACTCTGGATCCTGTCATGATTAGTAGAACAAGAAACAAAACCCAAAAATAATGTTCCTATAACTACTAGGATGTGGTGGTAAAACGCTCACAGTAAAGCAAATATCAATGTCTTACAAGTTCTTACCATGCAGCAGGCGGTGATCGGCAACCAGCGGTGTCAAGTAACTCCGAATATTGAGTAAAGCGATTGCCAGGGGAGCGTACGTATACACGGTGTAGAAATATGTGGAGCTGGGTTGGCTATATATGGTAGCAAAAGATTAGCAATAATCAATTCAAAGATGCAATGTTGAATAAACGCTCAACGACGGTACTGTGCTGGTCCTAGGCTAGACCGGACTAGAGACGCGAGCCTAGAACACTAATGAGGTCACGGCGTAGCACAACTAGCATCAATGAAGGATACAACGAGATTGATTCTAGATAGATCCAATTTTTTTCTTCTCTCTTTTTTTTTCTTTTTTTTTCTTTCCTTTTTTTCTCTTTTTTTTTCTATCTTTTTTTTTCTTTCCAAGACAAACTAGATAAGATGCAGATTGGATCAGGCGAAGATGTGAATGACCTCAACTATGATTATGACAATGAACAGTGCGTAACACGTGGTGGAAATTAATAGATGGGATGGTGGACAGCGGAAGGAATAATGATGCAGCGACGGCGTGACTAATGTGAACAGAACTCGAAACTCTAAAGGAACTAGACGCTAAGACCAGCAACTGACACGACGATGCAACCGATAATTCAACTATGCAAGCAATGAATAGAAAATTGCAAAGGCTCAGACTGGCTTGGATAAAGGATGAACAGATCTAACTCTTTTTTGTGTGGCTTTTTCTTGGACAATAGGTCAGAAAATAAATCTAATCTAGGAAAACTGGAAATTCTCACCGAGCAACCTGAAAACCGATACCACTTGATAGAGGCAAAGGTGTCCCGATCTTTCGATGAGATGATAACTATCGATTTGGTGGAGACGACTTTGACGATCCGACTACAAACGTGCAACGACGTTGTGCCTTAGCAATCGCTAAACCAACTCCGAGAGGTTATTGACCACGCCAGAGCACGATCAACCTGACCACGAAGGTCTATTCCTGCAAGCAATCGAAGAACAAGCAAGAATATGATAAAAGCAATCTGAATATCGCGAATATGTATGAAGTATTGATAATGGTGGGGATCCGAAAAGTGGTCTTGGTCTGGTCGTTGGACACAAACGAAGCACACGAAGTTGCAATGGCTAACTTTTAACTAAACAAATCCCAAGGAAAAGCTACTAGATGGATCTACTTATATAGGAGCAAGGGGTGGCGGCCAAGGAGGTGGGAGGATGTCCCAAGGCAGCCTAAAACTAAATTTAGGTCGTACAAGGCCAATGGGCCCAAGTGGAGGTGATGTAACACCTTTGGACTTGTAGTTTGACTCGGATTCTGCTGCAGCATCAGATTGTTTCGTCCACAACTCAACGCTCCGGACGAATTTGAAGGTGATTCCAATTGGGTTGGAAAGTGCACGAAATCTAGTTTCCAACAAAAAAAGAATCACCCAATTCGGAGTCCGTATGAAAAACTTGTGTGCGTTTTGAGTCAGGTACGTCTGTGCAGTCCGAATCTGAATCCAGAACGTGAGAGACTTGGACTCTATCTTCTCTTGGGCCAAAAGTGACGTGAGAGAACTTTTTGGACAGCAAATAAACATCTCTTTCTTCCTTATCTTCATATGTGGATTGTACAAATGTCCCATACACCTGCAATTAGACAAAACACAAAAGTGTGTGAAGTATTTTTGTTCTGGATAACATAAATAGATTATTGAATAGTTTGCACTAGAAACCACCTGACAAATATGCATATATGCAATATTTTTGGTCATATCCAAGGTAGTCATGTCCTCATCAAAGAGGCTAGGGTTAGGGGGGTTTTTGCCCGAAATTTCGGAGTGGGAGGTCTATTTATACATAGAAAGAGCTAGGAGACTCCAAATGGAGTGCGGTTTTTGGCCACGCGATCGTGATCGAACGACCGAGAGGATGGAGGGGGTTTAGGTGGGTTTTGGGCCACTTTGGAGAGGTGTTGGGATGCAACACACACGAGGCCTTTACGGTTCCTCGGTTAACCATTGGAGTTTCAAACGAACTCCAAATGGCACGAAACTTGACAGGCGGTCTACCGGTAGTGAACCAAGGCCGCTTGGCAAGTCTCTGTCCAATCCGAGAATGTTCAACACCCTCACATGAAAAAAGGCAAAAGGGAACGCCGGAGGACATAGGAGCGCCGGAATGCAAAACGGACAACGGGGAAAATGCTCGGATGCCTGAGACAAACACGTATGCAAATGTGATGCATATGATGACATGATATGATATGCATGACATGGACAAAAGCAAAACGAAGACAAAACCCAACCACGAGGGAATATCATAACTTAGTGCCGAAAATGGCAAGAGTTGGAATACAAATATGGCAAGTTACATATGGGGTGTTACATATATGTAACATCAGTAAGGAGAGAAGTCACCTCGGTCTCGAGAGCTCTAGCTCTAGCTCGAGTCATAGGTCCTCTTGGCACTTCGTGAGATGATGGTAGGTCCATGGGGATGACCGTAGGATGCTCTGCATCATCTCCCCTCCCTTTGGGAAGATCCGACCTCAGATCGAAATCCTCATCACCATGCCAGGGCAAGAGATCTTTAACGTTGAAGATGTCACTCATGCAGTACTTGTCGCATGGAATGTCAATCTTGTATGTGTTATTGTTGTAGTGTGCAAGCACCTTGAAGGGTCCATCTGCTCGTGGTTGAAGTTTGGACTTGCATTCGTGGGGGAAGCAGTCCTTGTGAAGGTGTAGCCACACAATATCTCCAATGTTGAATACCATAGGGTGCTTGTTGATGTTGAGCTTGGTCGCAAGTCGTTGTACTTGGCGCTCGATGGTGTGCCTTGTATCTTCATGCACCTTCTTGAGATGGTTCATGCATGCACTTGCGTCCATATTGATGCGCTCTTGTAGTGGTAGAGGAAGAATGTCCAAAGGGGACAATGGGTTGAATCCGTAGACGACCTCGAAGGGGGACTTGCTAGTTGTGGAGTGTCTTGCACGGTTGTAGGCGAACTCGGCGATAGGTAGACACTCCTCCCACTCCTTGATGTTCTTTTTGATGAGCACTCGAAGTAGAGCGGAGAGTGTGTGGTTGGTCACCTCCATTTGGCCGTCGGTTTGAGGATGGTAAGCCGTGGAGAAGAGTAGCTTGATTCCTAGCTTGGCGCATAGGGTCTTCCAAAAGTAGCTTAGGAACTTGACGTCACGGTCCGAGACGATCGTCTTTGGCACTCCATGTAGACATAATATTTCCCTACAAAAGAGATTCGCAACATGTGAAGCATCGTCTATCTTGTTCCAAGGAATGAAATGTACCATCTTAGAGAAACGGTCCACAATGACAAATACCTAATCCTTTCCATTTCTAGTCCTAGGCAAGCCAAGTACAAAATCCATGCTAATATCTTCCCATGGTTGATAAGGAATTGGGAGAGGCATGTAAAGGCCATGGGATTGGGCTTTAGTCTTAGCTTTGCGACATGTAGAGCATCGATTGGTGAAGCGGTTGACGTGGCGAAACATCTTGGGCCAATAGTAGTTCTTGGAGAGTGTAGCGAAAGTCTTGTCGCATCCAAAATTTCCCATTAGTCCTCCTCCATGAGATTCCTGTAGAAGCAACAAACGAAAAGAAGACTTGGGGATGCAAAGTTTGTTAGCTCTCATAAGATATCCATCATTGATGTAATGGCGTTCCCAAAAGGTATGCTTCAAACATTTGGCATAAGGAATAGCAAAAGTAGGATCATGCTCATACAAGTCTTTTATGTGCTCAAAGCCAATGACATCCAATTCAAGTTGAGTAACAAGCATCCATATGCGGGAAAGGGCATCCGCCATAATGTTTTCCTTACCTTTAATGTACTTGATGATATAAGGAAAAGACTCAATAAATTCACTCCATTTAGCATGACGCTTGTTCAACTTGGTTTGGCCCTTAAGGTACTTGAGCGCTTCATGATCGGTATGAATAACAAATTCATGAGGGCGAAGAAGTGTTCCCATTCGTGCAAAACTCACACTAAAGCATATAGCTCTTTGTCATATATGGGGTAATTGAGTTGCGTTCCAGAATGTTTCTCACTAAAGTAAGCTATCGGGCACTTCTCTTGCGTTAACGCACCTACTATGCCATTACCACTAGCATCGCAATGAATCTCAAAAGGGCTTGTCAAAGTTGGGTAAAGCAAGCATGGGAGCATGAGTAAGAAAATTGTTAAGCTCATTGAAAGCGGTATCTTGGGATGGTCCCCAAACAAAAGGCGCATTTTTCTTGCTCAAAACATGCAAAGGCGAAGCAATGGTGCTAAAGTCCTTCACGAATCTACGGAAGAAACTGGCTAAACCAAGGAAACTACGCACTTGTTGCAAATTGTTTGGTTGGGACCAAGTCTTAATAGCATTGATCTTGGACTCATCAACATGAACACCCTTAGAAGATGCAACAAAACCGAAGAAAACGAGCTTATCAACGCCAAAAAGGCACTTTTCCATGTTAGCAAAGAGATGCTCATTTCGAAGAGTTTCCAAAACGGTTCGAACATGGGTGACATGATCTTGAAGAGATTTGCTATAAACAAGGACATCATCGAAGTAGACCACAACAAACACACCAATGTAACGGTGAAAGACATTATTCATAAGACGCATAAAAGTACTAGTGCTTCCGATAAACCCATAGGCATGACTAACCACTTATACAACCCAAACTTGGTTTTGAAAGCAGTTTTCCATTCATCACCCTCTTGTATGCGGATTTGATAGTAACCACTTTTAAGATTAATCTTTGAGAATATAGTGGCACCACTAAGTTCATCAAGCATATCATCAAGGTGTGGAATGGGATACCTATAGTGAACGGTGATAGCATTGATATGTCTACAATCGGAGCACATGCGAAAGCTACCATCTCATTTTGGCACAAGAATGACTAGGACGACACAAGGACTCAAACTTTCACGCACATGTCCATGGCCTATGAGATGTTTTACTTGCCTTTGGATTTCTTTGGTTTCTTTGGGGTTGACGCGGTAGCGAGCTTTGTTCGGAAGAGATGCTCCGGGGATGAGGTCGATGCGGTGCTTGATGCCTCGTAGTGGAGGTAGTCCCGGAGGTAGCTCGTCGGGGAAAATATCTTGAAATTCCTGCAAAAGAGAAGACAACACTAAAGGTAGAGCGTGAGAGGTATTAGCGTTTGGTGCGTTGTCCTTGCACAAAAGGACATAGTGTAGGACACTAGATGGGTTCTCACACAATCTCTCTTATCTCACTTTTGGTGGCAAATAGGACTAAGTTCTTCTTTTCTCTCATCGTGGAGGCGCTCGATTTGGGCTTGTGGCGCTCACTCTCTTTTTGGTGGCTCGCTCTCTCACTATTCTCTCCATGATGGGTGGCTTGCTTGTCGGCGATCACTTGGCTCGGAGACATGGGGCAAAGTACATACTCCTTTCCTTTCATCTTGAAGATCTAGTGGTTCGTTCGGCCGTTGTGGATGACACCTCTATCAAATTGCCATGGGCGTCCAAGAAGAAGGTGGCAAACGGTCATTGGAACGACGTCGCACTCCAAAGTGTCTTCATAGGCACCAATTGTGAAGGAGACTTGTACTCGATACTCCACTTGGATAGTGCCGGAGTCGCTAAGCCATTGACCTTTGTAGGGATGTGGGTGCTTCTTCTCGGGCAATTGGAGCTTGGAGCAATGTTCTTCAATTGCGAGGTTATGACAACTCCCTCCATCGATGATGACCTTGACGGATCGTCCATTGATGTCGGCCTTGGTATGAAAGATATGGCATCTCTGGTCTTCTTCTTGGTGATGTTCAAGAGTCAAGACCTTGGAGACGACTAGAGCGGGACTTGAATCTTCATCCAAAAGACTTGTTCTTCTTCATCGTTCACTTGCCGGTGCATGGCGACTTGCTCAAGGGCATCCATTTCGCCATCACTCATTGAGTCATAAGTGCCGTCGTCATTGAGGATCATGGTCCGCTTGTCGGTGCATTCATAGGACTTGTGGCCTCGGCCTCCGCATGTGAAGCACTTGAAGGAACTTGCCTTGACGGTCTCATCGGTAGGAGTAGATGATGATGAAGCTCTCGGCTTGAAGTTGCTCATTGTAGGAGGATAACTTGGGGTTGACGAAGCTTTCTTGGAAGTCGACTTGTCGACGTTGCTTGTAGAAGGCTTGGTAGACGGTGTTGGATTCATTGAAGCTTGGTTTTTGGAGAAGTTGTATGACTTGGATGAGAACTTGGCATACTTGTAATCATCTTGCACTTGACATTTCGCTTTGGTAGCTTGATGCACTAACTCGATGAGGTTCGAGTATAGTTGGAAGTCGGCGATCTTCTTGATGGGGTGATTGAGTCCATTCAAGAAACATGCCATAGTTTTCTCATCATCTTCCGTGACATTGGCTCTTATCATGGCAATCTACATCTCCTAGTAGAACTCTTCAATGCTCTTGGTTCCTTTCTTGAGTAGTTGGAGTTTCTTGAAGAGGTCGCAGTTGTAGTAGATAGGCACGAAGCGTGCTCTCATGACATCCTTCATTTGCGCCCAAGTAGTGATGGGTGGTTCACCTCTTGCCTCACGGCGCTCGATGACTTGTTCCCACCAAATGAGGACATAGTCTTGGAACTCAAGGGATGCCATCGCGTTCTTCTTCTCTTCTTCATAGTTGTGCAAGCGGAAGATTTTGTCGACCTTCAACACCCATGAAAGGTATTCTTCGGGATCGTTGCTTCCATTTAACTTGGGCATGGTGAACTTTAGCTTGCCGTAGCGTTTCTCTTCATTGTGTTGGGGTCAGGGATTCTGACGCCCATGTTGTTGATGATTGTCAAGCTCGTGTTGCTCTTGGTGAGGAGGGTTATCAACCTCGTGTTTCTCTTGTCATGGAGGATTCCTATTGTCTTCATGCTCTTGGTGAACTTGGGGTTCTTGGCGAGCTTGTGGAGGAACTTGCCAAGCTTGACGTTGCACGCGAGCTTGAAATCATCGTTCATGAGCTTCTTCGCGAAGTGCTTCTTCATGTTCACGGGCCTGTCGGCCTAAGTTGGCTACGACTCGACTTGAATCTCGGAGGGCACGTTGTGCCTCAAGTGGTTGAGCTTCACAGAGTTGTTGTTCTTGGCATTGCGCCTCGGCATCTTGTGCATCTTGTTTTAAACGCGCTCGCTCTTCCTCTTCATGTTGGCATTGTCTTTGTCGTTCTCGTGCTAGCGCAAAAGCCTCTTGGGTTTGACGTTGTCGGTGCTCCTGAGAGTCGGTGTCGCGTAGAGGATTGAGGCTTGCTTGACAATCGTTGCGCGCGACACGTCGAAGAGTGTTCGATGTCGGTGTACTTGAGCCAAAGAGGGAGAAGTCGGAGTGTCAACTTGAGCAGTTTCATCTTGATGAGGACGAAGTGGAAGAAGAGCGGTTGAGCAACAACTCACGAATCTCGTCCATTCTTGTGTTGTTCTCTTGCTTGTGCTCGTCGAGCTTGTGGTCGAAGTAGTCCCTTGTATGTTGCTCGGATAGTCGCAAGTCGGCGGCGAGGTTGTCGATGCGTTCACTCATTGCTTGTTACTCTTGATGCAAAGCATGTTCTGCTCCACAGAGGTGGCTCTTGGTGACGTAGGAGTTCATGTTGTCATCGTGCTTGATGAAGAGTGGCTTGCTATAAGTACTTGGCCTATCCATCATTCCAAGAGAAATATGTGAGTGGGAGAAAGAGAAGAACGTATACCAAATGTACCTTGACCGAAGATGAAGGTGGATCAATGATCACTCCAATCTGGAACAAGGAAATAGCACAATTGGTACCAATTCTTGTCGGTTTGTCACACCTACACAAGTAAAAGCTTATGGTGGAGCTTGGTTAGGATGGTGGCACAAAATTTAATGCAATTGGAAGTGAGCTTCAATAATGTTGGAAAAGATTCACAAGATTGCAATGCAATAAGTATACCAAGCAATATAAGGTACACGGAAACACACACGCAAAAAGATAAGTGGGGTCGTGCAACCAAGGATGAGCCAGAATATGGAATCCACAAAAATGCTCTTGTTGCACAACACTAGAGAGACGCTAGCACAATTGCACAATAGGCGGATACAAAGACTTTTGCACAACCTACTAAGCAAAAATGCAATGACTTCTGTCCCAAGTATGCTCTATGTATGGTGTTTCGGTGATATGATCCAAGATGATCTAGTATGACAATCTTAATGTTGTATAATGCTATGGTTCTTGCTTAAAAGCTCTTTTCTTATCTTTCCCTTTTTCTTAAAAGCTTGTTTGGCTGTTGTTGTTTGAGCTCTTTTCTCATGCAATGCTTCACGAACCAAGATAGCAATTGTGTATGCGATGACAACCTTGTGACACAAGAGATGATACCAATATATGCACCAATGATGTATGTATGCTATGGGAAGTATGATCACTAATGTGCACAAGTCTCGTTGCCGGCAATACTCAAAAGCTAGTCTCAATGGGTAAGAGACGCAAAGGAGTAAAGCTACGATGGATATCAAAGTAATGGCAAGAATGATATGTCCATTACCAAGGTTAGGTTACCATTCGTTGGTTCCTTGTAAGCAAGAAACAATTGATAGTGCCAAAATTGGTGAAGTGGTTGTTGCCGATGACGCGTCCGTGGCGAAGATGAGCGGCGGTGATGTTGATGTCGAACCATACCTAAATAGCCGAAACACAAATAGGACACGGAACCGCAACTCAAATTCTCAAAGCGAAACGGGACAAAATTGTTGAAGTTGGTAGTGGTAAGCGATGGTTGTGTATGTGGTATATGGCGATGCTATGCGGAAGTGGTGGTGGTATGCAGAAGTATATGTGGGCACCGGAACAAAATTTGGCGAAATATGGACGGAAAACGGGCGGTGGAGAGGAAGTGATGCTGTCAGGGGTCGGATGTTCGGGCTTGATGGCCGGATGTCCGAGCAGTCGGGTCGGATGTCTGGACGAACTCCGCGTGGAAGGTGGCAAATCCGGAGGAATTTGTGGATGGAAATTGGGGAAAAGTGGATGGAAAGCTAGATCTACCTGCAACACACGAAATCCGCGGACCAAATCCAACAAAACTTCATCACACCAACAAATCACAACAAATTTTTGGTGCTATTTTTCTGGGGAATTTTTGAATTAGGGGCAAAATCAACAAAAACAAGGCTAGAAACACAACGGGGAGGCTCCGAAATCATGATCAACGTGGCTCTAGATACCAAGATGATGTAGGGTAGAATCCTAATCGCCCGATCTTTCACGAAAGGAGCGGATCCCGCGATGAACACGATGAACACGAGGGAGAACACGACAGGAAACACGAGGGAAAACACGAGAGAAACACTAAACCAACAAGAAATAGTCACATATATGGTAGATCCTCGAGTACATAAGAGATCACATGATCCACGGACAACTAAGGACGATACAAAGGTAGCCGGTCTTCTCCGTGAGGAGGTCTTGATGGTCTTCTCCGCAAGGAGGTCTTGAATCCAAAGGGATCTTCTCCGAAGAGGGGCCGTGGTCTCTCTCGTGGAGTAGATCCGATGTGGATGAGGAATGCTCTATCTCTAATATGAGCTAAACCAATGCTAACCCTAAAACGTAGGTAGGAGACGAGTATATATAGTCTAGGTGGGTGAAGGGGTACACGGGCCTCAGCCCTTGCACTATGCACAGACAGGGGAGGCCAGACGTCCGGGCATCGGGCCGGATGTCCGGGCTGGTGAGGCTGGCCATGTCGCTCTCGGGTTCGAGGGTGTTCGGATATCCGGGCTGGAGGCCGGATATCCAGGAGGTTGGGAAGGGCCGAATGTCTGGGCTGGCAGGGCCGGATGTTCGGGGCCTGTAGGTGCTTGGTGGTTGAGCAGCTGTTGTGGACGACGCTCCAGGGCAAGATGTCCGGGGTCACGACCGGATGTCCGGAGGCTGGGAGGTGTTCTTGTCTCCTTCCGTTGGTTCTCTTCATCCATGGACTTGGGGACTTGTCCATCTTCACGTGCATCTTCGGGAGGGTCCTCTTGGTACCTAATCACGCACAACATCTTGGAGTTAGGTAGTAGCCATGTCTCCAGAGGATCATATGTAATATCACTAAGGAGAGAAGTCACCTCACTCTCAAGAGCTCTAGCTCTAGATCGAGTCATAGGTCTTGTTGGCACTTCATGAAACTATGGTAGGTCCATGGGGATGACCATAGGATGCTCCGCATCACTTGTCTCGTGGTCTTCTCTTATGCTCATGAAGTTTGGACTTGGCGTGAAGTAGGGCTTGTTGGGACTTGTAAATTTGCACTTGGTGAGCATCTTCATGGTGATGGTGTCGTTCGTGCACATGATACTTGGAGGATACTTGCCCTTCATGACAAGGTGGATGACGAACATGATGGTGGTCGCCATGGAGATGTGGAAGTGGACGACTTGCGCTTGCATCATTTTTGCGCTCCGAAGACTTGTGACTTGAACGTCGCCGCCTTGAGGCTGATGAAGGGGAAGAACGGTTGATCAACAAGGTCCGAATCTCCTCCATCCTTGCATCTTGCTCCTCCTTTTGTGCGGAAAGCTTGTTGTCGATGTAGTCCCTTTTCCTTGCTTCGAAGTGACTAATGTCGATGGAGAGGTTCTCAATGCGCTCTCACAATCTTGATTGTGCGCCTTGCATTTGTCATTGTAGATCAAAGATTGACGCTTTGGTGATGTAGTTGTTCACGCCGTCATTGTTGTTGAAGACCGGAGATGAAATGCCTTGCCTATCCATCACAATACTCGAGCAAATATGAGTGGATAAAGGAGAAGAACTATACCAAATGTACCTTGACCGATGTTGAAGATGGATCAATGATCACTAAATGATGTAACAAGGAAATAGCACAATTGGTACCAATTCTTGTCAGTTTCTCATGCATACACAAACAAGGCTTATGGTGGAGCTCGGTGAGGATAGTGGCACAAAAATTTGATGCAAAATGTTAGCAAGAGTCAATAATGTTGAAAGAGATTCACAAATTTGCAAGTGAAACAAGTAGACCAATATCAATGAGTGGCACACGGAAACGCACACACGGATAGATATATGGGGACGTGTAACCAAGGAATGAGCACAAAATGTGGAATCCACGGAAAACGCTCATGTTGCACAACTCAAGAGAGACGCTAGCACGATTGCTCAATAGGTGGATACGACACTTGTGCACAACCTAGGAGATGCAAAATGTATGAACTTTCGATCCCAAGTATGCTATGTGTATGTTGTTCCAGTGGTATGATCCAAGATGATCGGATATGACAATCTTATGTGGAATGTGGTATGATGCTATGGAACTTGCTTACAAGCTCTTTGTTCACTCTTTTTCTTGGCTTAAAAGCGTATTCTTTTTTGTGTGTATATGGTCACAATGCGAAATGCAGAAACCAAGAGAGCAATTGGGTATATACGGGAACAAACTTGTGGCACAAGGGATGATATGATACCAATATGATATGGTATGGTATGTATGCAATGGAAGGTGTAGACCACTAATGTGCACAGGTAACGTTGCCGACAATACTCAAAGGCTAGTCTCGATAGGCAAGTGACGCAAAATGGGCTAGGGGTCATCAATGCAATGGCAAGGGAATATACAATGGAGGAATACCATGATACCAAGATGATATGGAGGTTACCGTCCGTGTCAATGATGAGTGGCGGAGATCTTGATGGAGATACCAAGATGATGGAGACTCATCGCTAAGTAGCCGAAACACCTTAGGAAACGGAAAAACCGCGAACTCAAAATCTCAAATGTCAAATGGTGGTAGCGGGATGCGGTGGTGGTTGCGGAAGCTCAATGGGATTGCATAAATGCAGGGTAGGGTGGTGGACTATATATGGTGTCGAAGTTGGAAGCACGGTCCCTAAGTAGCCGAAACACCTTAGGAGACAGAACTCACAACACAAACAAAATTGTGTTAAGTCGGGTTGGCGGAAGTGTATGGTGGTAAGCCTATGCGGTTGTGGTGGTTGATGAAGAAGCAACCGTCTCTAAGTAGCCTAACCACCTCAAGAGACTCAAATCATAACTCAAACAACCACTAATGCGAAGGGGAACAACATTGGTTCGGTTGCGAAAGTCAGTGGTGGTGTAGCGAATGATGTGGTGGAAGCCCTAGGCAAAGATGCCAAAGTTCCAAACATTTGATGGAGTCAAATGATGTTGGTGGTATTTTTATGGTAAGGGGGATGTCAAGAGCTTCAACACGAGCTAAAGAACGTCAAAATCGGAGTTCGCATGAAGTAGTTATGGCCGAAACAAGAATCACCCGAAGTGTGAAACTACAGGTTACAGACGTCCGTAAAAGGACGGATGTCCGGGTGCCGGACGCTCAGAGGGCTCCGAAATACATAAATTTGGCTCGGGTTAGGGGGTTCCGGTCGTCCGGAAGGTTGCAGACATCCATTCGTTCCTGGGGTCCGGACGTCCGTAAAACGTCGGTCGTCCGGTGGGTCGGGGTCAACGCGAGATGCGAGATCCGAGGCGCGGTTTTGGGTAGAAAATGGGGATTTTGGGGTCAAAATTGATGAGATTTTGTGGATGGGAAGTGGGGAAACTTGGGGAAATGCTAGATCCACTCGAAACCAAGCAAATCCATGGATCTAATCCAACATAACTTGCTCAAACCAACAAATCACAAAAAAAATTGGGGCTATTATTAGTGGTGATTTTCGATTTTAGGGAAGAACACAACAAAATTAGGCTAGAAAACACAACGGGGAGGCTCCGAAATCGTGATCAGCGTGGCTCATGATACCAAGATGATGTAGGGTGGAACCTTGATGGCCGATTTTTCATGAAAGGAGCGGATCCCGCGAGGAACACGAAGAACACTAGGGGAAACACAAGGGGAAATCACAAAGGGGAACACAAGAGAAACACTCAAACCAACAAGTATGATCACACATGTGCTAGATCCATGAACACAAAAGGAGATAGAAGATCCACGATCAACAAGGGACGATACACGGTAACCGGTTCTTCTCCAAAGGAGGTCTTGATGGGGCCACCCAAAAGCGGGTCTTGAATCCAAGGGGATCTTCTCCATAGAGGGGCTGCGATCTCTCTCGTGGAGTAGATTCGATGTGGATGAGCGAGGCTCTATATCTAATATGAGCTATCACAACGCTAACCACATCTAGGAGGAGGGAGAGGTCTATTTATAGTCGTAGTACAAAAGAGGGGTAAAGTGAAGGGGTACATGGGCCTCAGCCCGCAACTGGACACAACCTGGGGTTGGACGTCCGTAAGGTGTCAGCCGTCCGGAGGCTTGTGGAGGTCCTGACGTCCGGGGGTCCTTGGACTACCGTAGATTCAGGCTCGGTCGCTGAAGTACCGGATTTTTGGAAGTGGCCGGTCGTCCGGTCGCCGGTCATCTGGTGGCGTCGGACGTCCGCTCGTTTGTCTCAGGCTTCAGGCTCTGGATTTCTGGAGACGTCCGGTCGCTGGAGGGGGGTCGGACGTCCGGTAAGGACCGGTCATCCAACGGCTGTAGCCTCCGGGCAGCTCCTTCTCATGTTCCTCGCGCTTGGTGTCATCGTCGTCTTGTCCATGGTCTTCCTCTTGGTTCCTGGTCATGCATAGCACACATGTTTGAGGTAGTAACCATGTCTCACATGTGGAAAGTGATGGTTCGAAGAGGCGCGAGTTCACCTTGTGTCCAATGGCGTAAGTTCCAGGTCTCGTCGTCTGACCTCTTGGGGTTTGGAGAGTAGTCGGAGGGTACATGGGGATGAACAGGGGATGCTCCACATCATACATCCTTCTTTGTATACTCATTGAGAGGTGCAGCAATGGTACTGAAATCTCTCATAAAATGCCTATAGAATCCAGCGAGGCCAAGAAAACTCCTAACTTGTGTGACCGTTCTGGGCTGCGGCCAACTCTTAATAGCTTCAATCTTTGCTTTATCAACTTCAATTCCCTGTGGAGTAACAACATAGCCAAGAAAAGATACCCGGTCGGTGCAGAAGGTGCACTTCCCAAGGTTACCAAACAAACGTGCATCACATAGAGCAATAAAAACAACACGTAAATGTTCCTAATGTTTCTCCAAAGATTTGCGATAAATCAATATGTTATCAAGGTAAACTACCACAAATCGTCCAATTAAAGCACGTAAAACTTCGTTCATTAATCTCATGAAAGTACTAGGTGCATTAGTTAACCCAAAAGGCATGACTAACCACTCATATAATCCAAACTTAGTTTTAAATGTTGTTTTCCATTCATCTCCCAATTTCATACGAATTTGATGGTATCCACTATGCAAATCAACTTTGGAGAATATTGTAGATCCACTCAATTCATCAAGCATATCATCTAGCCTAGTAATAGGATGACGATAACGAATAGTAATATTATTAATGCATCTACAACAACGCACATACGCGACATACCATCCTTTTTCGGCACTAAAATGATAGGAACAACAAAAGGACTAAGGGATTCGCATATATAACCTTTGTCTAGCAGCTCCTATACTTGACCATAATCGGCTTCGTCTCCTCTGGATTGGTACAGTATGACGCACGGTTGGGTAATGATGCACAGGGAATTAAGTCAATTTGATGCTCAATCCCTTTAATAGAAGGTAATCCCGGTGGCAAGTCTTCTGTAAAGACGTCAGCGAACTCCTGCAAAATGTTAGTGACAGCAGGAGGCAAAGAGGAAGGCATGTCCTTGAATGAAAATAATGCCTCTTTGCACACAAAAGCATAGCAAATAGATTTGCTAAAATCTAGGTCATCAATATCAGATTTGGTGGCAAGTAAACATGGACTTTTCAATTTAATTTCAGAAGCAACACTAAATGGTTTATTATTAGGCTTCATTTGTTGTTCAAATTCTTTTGCCACAGTCTGATTTTCACTCTTATTTTGCTCCTGTTTTGCTTTATTAGCTTTATTAATATCATCTTTCAAAATGGAATCAGAAGTCATAGGAAGCAAAGTAATATTTTTGTCCTTATGAACAAGATTATACTGATTAGTTCTACCATGGTGTACATTTTTTTTATCAAATTGACATTGTCTACCATGTAATAGGGAACATGCTTGCATAGGTACCACATCACAAGCAACATAATCAGCATATGTAGAGATACTAAAATGCACACGAATAGTACGTGTTACCTTAACCGTGCCGCTGTTGTTGAACCATTGGATGTAGTAAGGATGTGGATGTGGTCTTGTGGTGAGAGATATCTTCTCCACCATCTCCATGCTAGCCAAGTTGTTGCAGCTCCCTCTATCTATGATGACGTGAACAAAACGTTCCTTCACAACTCCCTTTGTATGGAACAAATTATGCCTCTGATTTTGCTCAGCTTGTGTAACCTGCACACTCAAAACACGTTGAGCAACTAAACATTCATACCTGTCAGCATCTTCAGCAGCCATGTATTGCGTCTCATGACCAGAATCATCTCCACCATGTTCTTCATGTGTAATAAGAGCCAAAGTCTCCTCATCATAGTCACTAGCGGACTCATACCCACCATCCTCAGTAGCAATCATCACACGCTGAGATTTGCATTATCTCGCAAAATGTCGTCTTCCCTTACAACGACGACAAATAATATCACTTGTGTGCCCTCTTGATGCCATGGAAGAAGACCTCTATGCAGGCCCGCCAGGTGTGCCTGCTTTCTTGTATCACGGCTGGAGGTGGCACCTGATGGAGATGCTGGTGTAGTGGAAGTAGAGGATGCACGTGGTGTCCTTGATGAAGGTCGACCTGGAGAAAAGTTAGTTCGCGCCAATGCATGTTGATCATGCACTTCACGTTTAGCTTTAGAAGCAAGATGGAATAAACGAGTGATATTATTATACTCCTTATACTCTAGAATGGTCTGAATCTCTCAATTTAATCCACCCATAAAACATGGAAGAATAGTGTCATTATCCTCAACAATACCACATCTAATCATGCCAGTTTGTAATTCCTGATAATATTCCTCTACCGTATTTTTTCCTTGTCTTAAATGCTGCAATTTTTGAAGTAATTCACGTCGATAATATGGTGTAACCCAACGAGTACGCATAGCAGTTTTCAAAGCAGCCCAAGTAGTTGGAATATTATTTGGATATAATCTATGATGTTCAGACCACCACACACAAGGAAACCTGGTGAAAGCACAAAGTGCGGCAGCAACACGTCTCTCCTCGGGATATTCTAAACATGTAAAACGTTGTTCGGTTTCTAACTCCCAAGTAAGATATATATCAAGGTTGTTTCGTGATGTGGAGGTAGTCGTCGTCGTCGTTGTTGTTGTTGTTGTTGTTGTTGTTGTTGTTGTTGTTGTTGTTGTTGTTGTTGTTGTTGTCGTCGTCGTCGTCGTCGTCGTCATTGTTGTTGTTGTTGTTGTTGTTGTTGTTGTTGTTGTTGTTGTTGTTGTTGTTGTTGTTGTTGTTGTTGTTGTTGTTGTTGTTGTTGTTGTTGTTGTTGTTGTTGTTGTTGTTTTTGTTGTTGTTGTTGTTGTTGTTGTTGTTGTTGTTGTTGTTGTTGTTGTTGTTGTTGTTGTTGTTGTTGTTGTTGTTGTTGTTGTTGCTGCTGCTGCTGGTGCTGTTGTTGTTGTTGTTGTTGTTGTTGTTGTTGTTGTTGTTGTTGTTGTTGTTGTTGTTGTTGTTGTTGTTGTTGTCCTTGGAGGAGGGGTCCCAAACCAACCCTAACTCTTGTTTCCCCACACATACGGACTCTAAAAACAGCCTATAATCAAGTATTTTGAAATTACATGGGCCTGGCGCAAAAATAAGGTGACGCAGCACCTAGGATAACCTCTGGACGAAATTTATGGAGTGTCATCTTGTATATTTCGTCCAAGGCTTCACGCACTCATTATGGTGGCTTCAAAGTCCTGGAATCATCACTTGTAACTCCGTTCTTATTCCCCTTGCACACGCCATCATCTCCATGCTTGAACTTGCTCCAAGGTTCATCTTTCTTGTCCAAGCTGGGCCCTTCATTTGTAAGCAAAACAATTGTATCCAATTTAGGTAGCATCATATTCTCATGAACATTAGAATCGCTACCAAGAAACGAAAGTACCTGGTAATTTAATTGGCGTGCGCGAGCTCTAGTAATTGGTCCAGTATGTATAGCAGCAGGGGCTGTGGGTGTAACAATGGTATTGATGTCCTCATCAATAGATCTCCAAGAACATCAAGGAGAACATTGTATTGAAGATGAAAAAGAGAGAAGAACCCATCTAGCTACTAGCTACGGACCCATAGGTCTATGGTAAACTACTCACACATCACTGGAGGGGTAACAAGGATGATGAAGAACCCCTCCGTGATCGTTGCCCCCTTCGGCAGATTGCCGGAAAAGGCCTCTAGATTGGATCTCGTGGTTCAGGAACTTGCGGCGGCGAAAACTGTATTTCCTCGACTCCCCTAGGGTGTTTTGGATTTTAGAGTATTTATAGAGGCGGAGGTAGGTCAAAAGGGTGCACATGGGCTCCTCTACCCACCAAGGCACGCCCTGGTGCCTAGTGGGTCCCACGGGCCTCCTCCCGTTTGCTCCTTTGGCTCCCTGGGTGTCTTCTGGGTACAAATTTTATTTCCAGAAAGTTTGTGGCATTTGGACATCGTTTGGTATTGATATTATGTAACCTAAAAAACAAGCGAAAAAATAACTAGTACTGGGCACTATGTCAATAGGTTAGTTCCAAAAAAAGATATAAAGTTTCTAGTAAATCTATATCAAACATACAAGATTGATAATATAATAGCATGGAACAATAAAAAATCATAGATATGTTGGAGATGTATCAATGGGTAAACAAATTACTATCGAACAATTGATAGAAAAGCGCATTGGTATGCCGATATCTAAGGCACTGATCATGAATATAGGCATCACATCCGTGACAAGTAGACCGACTCGTTCCTGCATCTACTACTACGCCACATATCGACCGCTATCCAGCTTGCATCTAGTGTATTAAGTTAACAAGAACGGAGTGACACCTTAAGCAAGATGGCATGATGAGGGATAGATCCAATCAATATCAACAAACCCCATCTTTTTATCCTTAATGGCAATAATACAAATACGTGTCATGTCCCTTTCCGTCACTGGGAATAAGCACCGCAAGATTGAACCCATTACAAAGCACCTCTCCCATGGCAAGAAAAATCAATCTAGTTGCCAAACCAAATCAATAGATCGGAGAAAAACACAAAGCTATCTTAATCATGCATAAAAGAGTTCATAGAAGACTCAAAAAATATTCAAGATAATCTGATCATAAACCCACAATTCATTGGATCTCAACAAACGCACATCAAAAGAAGATTATATCGAATAGATCTCCAAGAACAATATATTGAAGATCAAAGAGAGAGAAAAAGCCATCTAGCTACTAGCAATGGAACCGTAGGTGTGTGGTAAACTACTGACACATCATCGGAATGGCAGCAAGGTTGATGTAGAAGCCCTCCGTGGTTGAATCCCCCTCTGGCATACTACCGAAAAAGGCCTCCAGATGGGATCTCATGAGGAAAGAAACTTGCGGCCACGGAAAGTTATTTTTGGTGTGCCCTCTAGTCTATAGGGAATATTTGGGTATTTATAGAAGAAGAATTAGGGTTGGAGGAGCCATAGGGGGCCCACAAGCTTGGGAGGTGCCCCCTAGGGTGCGCCTTGTGAACCTTGCTGTGGCCTCGTGGCCCTTTTGGCCTCCCCCCCGAAGCTACTGGATGTCTTGTGGTCCAAGAAAAATCGTCATAAACTTTCGTTCCGCTTGCACTCCGTTTGGTATTGGTTTGTTGTAAAGATAAAAACAAGGAAAAACAACAACTGACACTTGGCACTAGGTTAATAAGTTAGTTCCAAAAAATGATATAAAATAGCATAATAATGCATATAAAACATCCAAGATGGATAATATAATAGCATGGAACAATAAAAATTATAGATACATTGGATACATCTGAAGCATCCCCAAGCTTAGTTACCGATCGTCCTCGAGTAGGTAAATGAGAAAAAACATTTTTATGTGGAATGCTACCTAACATGCTTATGATGTAATCTTTCTTTATGTGGCATGAATATTCAGGTCCGTAAGATTCAAAGCAAAGTTTAATATTGACATTAAAAGAATAATACTTCAAGCATACTAAAAAGCAATCATGTCTTTTCAAAATATCATGGCTAAAGAAAGTTATCCCTACAAAATCATATAGTCTTGTCATCCTCCATCTTCTTAACACAAAGTATTTATCATGCACAACACCGATGACAAGCCAAGCAATTGGTTCATACTTTTTAACGCGCTTCAGCTTTTTCAACTCTCATGCAATACATGAGCATGAGCCATGGATATAGCACTACGGGTGGAATAAAATATGATGTTAGAGGTTGTGTGGACAAGACAAAAAATGAGAAAGTCTCACATTGACGAGGCTAATCAACGGGCTATGGAGATTCCCATCAACTGATGTCAATGCAAGGAGTAGGGATTGCCATGCAACGGATGCACTAGAGCTATAAGTGTATGAAAGCTCAAAAGAAAACTAAGTGGGTGTGCAACTTGCTTGCTCATGAAGCCTAGGGCATTTGAGGAAGCCCATCATTGGAATATAGAAGCCAAGTTCTATAATGAAAAAAATTCCCACTAGTAATATATGAAAGCGACAAAATAGGAGACTCTCTGTCATGAACAACATGGTGCTACTTTGAAGCACAAGTGTGGAAACGGATAGTAACATTATCCCTTCTCTTTTTTATTTTTTTATTTTTGGGCTCTTTGGCCTTTTTTATTTTGGGCTCTTTGGCCTGTTTTTTATTTTAGTCCAGAGTCTCATCTCAACTTGTGAGGGAATCATAGTCTCCGTCATCCTTTCCTCACATGGAACAATGCTCTAAGAATTATGATCATCACACTTTTATTTACTCACAACTCAAGAATTACAACTCGATACTAGAACAAAAATATGACTCTATATGAATGCCTCCGGCGGTGTACCATAATGTGCAATGATCTAGCGTGACATGTATAAAAGAATATGAATGGTGGCCATGCCACAAATACTATGCCAACTATATGATCATGCAAAGAAATATGACAATGATGGTATGTGTCATAATAAAATGGAACGGTGGAAGTTGCATGGCAATATATCTCGGAATGGCTATGGAAATGCCATAATAGGTAGGTATGGTGGGTGTTTTGTGGAAGATATAAGGTGGCTTATGTGTGAAAGAGTGTATCATGTCACGGGTTTGGATGCACCGGCAAAGTTTGCACCAACTTTCAAGGTATGAAAGGGCAATGCATGGTACTGACGAGGCTAACAAAATGCGGAAAGGTGAGAGTGCGTATAATCCATGGACTCGCATTAGCCATAAAGAACTCACATACTTATTGCAAAGGTTTATTAGCCCTTGAAGCAAATTACTACTATGCATGCTCCTAAGGGGATAGACTGGTAGGAAAAGACCGTCGCTCGTCCCCGACCGCCACGCATAAGGAAGACAATCAATAATAAATCATGCTCCAATATCATTGAATATCGAGAGACCATACGTGCATTCTCCGGGACTGACAAACCTTAACACAAATAGTCTTACTAAACCACAATTACCCACTAGCATGACTCTAATATCACCATCTTTATATCTCAAAACAAATGCAAAGAATCAAACCTCTCATATATTCAATGATATTTAGAGAGTTTTTATTATATCATTCTTGAATACCCATCATATTAGGACCAAATTCATAACCCAAGCACATTGCCATACTATTTATAAGACTCTCAAAATAATATAAGTGAAGCATGAGAGTTTATAAATTTCTTTAAAATGTAACCACCGCCATGCTCTAAAAAGATATAAGTGAAGCACTAGAGCAACTACCTAGCTCAAAAAATATAAGTGAAGCACATAGAGTATTCTAACAGATTCATGATTAATGTGTGTCCCTCTCAAAAGGTGTGTCCAGCAAGGATGATTCTGGCAAACTAAAAAGAAAATAAAGAAAATACTCATATAATACAAGATGCTCCAAGCAAAAATATATCATGTAGTGAATAAAAATATAGCCTCAAGTAATTTACCAATGGATTGTAGACAAAAGAGGTGATTCCTTCCGGGGCATCCCCAAGCTTAGATGCTTGGTTTTCCTTGAATATTACCGTGGGGGTGCCTTGGGCATCCCCAAGCTTAAGCTCTTGCCACTCCTTATTCCGTATTCCATCGAAACTTCACCCAAAACTTGAAAACTTCACAACACAAAACTCAACAGAAAACTCGTTAGATTTGTTAGTGAAACAAAGCAAATAACCACTATTAGGTATTGTTGTAAATGTTGGATTTAGGGCTCCGCGGACCCAAGAAAGGTTCGAACTCTGGGGCGTGTACGAAGAACTTGACCTCTCCAGCCAACCAGCTCGTCACCCCCACAGCCTAGCTCGATTAACAAGCAAGAAGATGGACACGATAGTTTTACCCAGGTTCGGGCCACCTTGCAGTGTAAGATCCTACTCCTGCTTTGTGGTGGATTTGCCTCACGAGGGGCTGAGGATGAACTAGTACAAGGGATGACCAACCTCGCGAGGTCTGCTCTAGTGGGGGAATGAGTAGACCAGGTTCAGATCCTTTTCTACGGTGGTGGCTAACCTATACTTATAGTGGCCTGGGTCCTCTTACCCCAAACCGTAGGTGGGATGGGATCCCACAGTGGCCAATTTGAAAGGGGACATGTAGTATGTCTTATCCTGACGAAAGGTGGTCTTCGCCTGCAAAGCTTCTTGTCGTGACGCTATTGTGGGCATGGTGATGACGTCCATCCTGGCGGTCTTGGTCTTGTTGCACTAGAATAGAAACATTTGCCTGATTCCTTGGGAACCAATGCCTGCGCTTGCCCCCTTATCACAAATAGGAAACTGCCACGTCTGCACCCGCTGGTGCCCACTTGGCCTTTGTCGTCATGGCTTGTGTCACCGCATCCTGCATGGAAATCTCCGCTCCCCAGGAGGCCGCCTAGGGTAGCCGCTCCCTTCGGAGGTCTTGGTCTCGCCCACCTCGCGAGGCTTGCCACCTCACAATGCTACTGTCTTGATGGTCTCGTAGATGGGTCGTACCAGGCCGTCATTAGAGCCATGCCATGGGCCACAGGCAGGCAAGTCTGGGTACCCTGGTTCCCAGAACGCCGATAGTAGCCCCCGGGCCCTGCGCTCGGACTTGGCTTCGAGGCGAAGCCAAAGGGCAAGGGCGAAGCGGTGCGGGCCCTAATCGCCCGCGGACCAGGCTGACACATGGCACTTAATGGGACGTGGGCATCTCCAATTCCCCATGCAGACTTGGAAACTGCCCAACTTGAGAACTGCCTAGTTCATGTAGCCCAGCCATCATTGCCCTGTTGCATGCCTGCCTTTCTGCTTCTCCTCTTCGCGAACTTGCGTCTTGTTTGCCAGACTCCGCGCCAGCTCCAAACCACCCCGCCGCCATGGCTCCCAGGAAGAAGAAGATGGGGAAGACCCATGTGGCCACGGAGCCCTCGTCGGGGCCGAAAGCAGCGCTGGACCGGTCCACAATTATCAATCAGGAGGGGCTGGACAATGTCCGACAGGCCATTACCGCCGATTCCAATGAGTGGAAGGCAATGAAGGTCTGGCCTGCCTCCCGGGCCTTAGCTGATATGGATGCCAACGAAATCCCTCTTCATCTCCACGCTCTTTAAACCAGCATGCTACCTCCGTTCTCTGATTTCTTCAACGTCGCGCTCTCGCATTACCAGATCCATGCGCTGCATCTGGATCCTGGATCCATCATCCTCCTCTCCGCTTTTGACTTCTTGTGCGAGGCCTTCATGGGCATTTGCCCATCCATGGCCTTGCTCCTCCATTTCTTCTCGCTCCACATTGTCGACAATGGGCAATGCTTGGGGTGTGTGTCGCTTCAGGCGGTGGCGTCGACCGCAGGTTCTGACATGGACTTCACGCTCCGCCTGGATGTGAGGGGGTTCCGGAATCAGAGGGTGTATGTGATTCCACCACACGCAGCCCCTTGCTCCTCATCCCATTGGTGCCGACGGAGCCGAGCTCTGGCTAGGTCCATGCGGTTCTTGCTGACCCACGGCTCACGCGCATCTTGTCCAGGCTAGCCAAGATGAAGGAGGCGGGGGTGGCGACGGCAATGGTGGTGAGGGAATTCGTCCGGCGGTGCATCGCTCCGCTCCAGTGCCATACTCGCCCAGTGTAGGCCTTCACCGGCCCTAACGACCCCATGAGGCTCCAGGTGCCTTCGCTCCCCTCCAACACGCTGTGCAGGGTGCTGCAGCTCCTGACTAGTAAGGAGCCCGCTGCACTTCCCCTTACGGGACGTCCTTTGTACAACTTCCTAAACGGGAGGTGTCGGTGTCAAAACCGGCGGATCTCGGGTAGGGGGTACCGAACTGTGCGTCTAGGCCGGATGGTAACAGGAGGCAAGGGACACGAAGGTTTACCCAGGTTCGGGCCCTCTCGATGGAGGTAAAACCCTAGGTCCTGCTTGATTAATATTGATGATATGGGTAGTACAAGAGTAGATTTACCACGAGATCAGAGAGGCTAAACCCTAGAAGCTAGCCTATGGTATGATTGTTGATGTGTGTGTTGTCCTACGGACTAAAACCCTTCGGTTTATATAGACACCGGATAGGGTTAGGGTTACATAGAGTCGGTTACAATGGTAGGAGATCTTCATATCCGTATCGCCAAGCTTGCCTTCCATGCCAAGGAAAGTCCCTTCCGGACGCGGGAAGGAGTCTTCAATCTTGTATCTTCATAGTCCAGGAGTCCGGTTGAAGGTATAGTTCGGCTATCCGAACACCCCCTAATCCAGGACTCCCTCAGGAGGGCTTTCACTGAGAAGATGCCCTACTTCGATGAGTGGGGGCTGCTCCCCGAGGGCCACAAGGTGCCTCGAGACAACCCCCTCTTGGTCACTCCCGTGCTTGGAGGCCCTATGGTATGCGCTTCCACGGTGGCCGCGGGGGGCGAGCACTGCCAAGCGCTCCTAGAGCGGCCACTGGGGAATAGGCGCCACCATGTGCACCTGAGGTGGCCGCTGGGGAGCAGGCGCCACCGCGTGCTCCTGAGGTGGCTGCTGGGGAGCAGGCGACACCATGTGCTCCTGAGGTGGTGGCCTCCAGCCCCGCAGGTGGCAGGGGAGGAGCCCCGCCCATGGACACAGCTCCATCCCTGCCATGAAGGGCTGCGCACCGGCCTGCAGCGCGTCCAGTACGGACCTTGGTGTATCCCGTAAGAGGAAGGGCTCAGGAGCCGCCGCGACCTTGTCCCATGGACCCTCAAAAGGAGGAAGTGGATAGCCGTGGATGAGTAAGTACCTTGCTTTTCCCTTGACTCCTGCAAGTTGCATCCTCTTCTGACTTGTGCCCCTTAGGATCCGTCCCGTTGTGGGGGCAAGCATGTCCCAAGCGCGTCCTCCGGAGAGCACCGGTCCCATCGAGACCTTAGGCCTCATGAGCCCGACGACCGTGTGTGAGGCGGCACCAATATACGAGCGAGGGTCACCCTCGGGGAGCCGCAAAATCATACTCCCAACATCCTTCTCTTGGGGCGTCCTCTGGGCATAGATGCTGTGCCAAGGGCTCCCCTGCTGATCCTCGCCTGTAGCCAGGCGCCCTCCAGGACGGTGTCGTCTGCAAGTAGCGGGGCGAGTTCGCGTTGGGCCCCATCTCGGGCCATAGGAGCAGGGGAGGGAGCCCCAGCCACCGGGCCCCTGCCTGGGCAAGCGAGGTCTAGGCCGGAAGTTGGAGATTGCACATTGGCGTAGTGCCGTCCGTCATAACCTTCTTCGAGATGTAGCGAGTGTGCTGGGGTGCCTTGGGGTGGAGCGCCTATGCCTGGCGTGGTAACGGTGCTAGCTGCAAGGCACCATCAACTTTGGTCATCTGTAGCGTGTGCATGCCCGAATGGAGGCAGAGGGGCCCCTGGCCGCGGGGAGGGAGGCTCGCGATCATGCCTTGGAGGAGGCCCGAGCCGCAGACCACCGCGTGATGCGGCGGAGGCGCTCGAGAGGGAGCTCCAAGCTTCTAATGCCATCCTTGAGCAGCGAGTCTAGGCGCGCATGGCCGCGCTCGCCGCTCCGACGACCAGGCCGCCCACGAGCGAGGCAAGGCCCTGCACGCCCGACGACACGCTGGCGCTAGAGGCGGTGGAGCTAAGCCTGGAGCGCGAGCGGCTGGAGGTGATGGAGCGCCAAGTGGCCACAGCCGAGGATGCCCTTGCTTCTCGGGAGGCAAGGATCTAGCAAGAGGTCGACCATAATGTGGTGGGGATCCGCGAGATCCTTGTGGAGGAATATTGCCAGAAGCTTGAGCTCTAGGAGGCTCACTTCATGAAGCGACGTGACGAGCCGCAGGGCAAGGCCGACGCCCTCGGGGAGAATCTAGCTGTAGCGGAGCGGTGCGAGAAGGCCGCTGAGGCAGCTCAGGCTACCGCTGAGGCTGAGATATCCTTCCTTCATCAGCAGGTTGAAGGTGATACGCCCCTCATGTAGAAAGCGTTGGAGGAGGCGGGCCACCATCGAACGCTACAGCAGAACGTGTCCCGCCTGCTTGAAGACGATGATGTCGGCTACCTCAGTTTCTTCACCCAGGTCGTGACTCACCTCAAGGCTGGAGCCGTGAGGGCGCACGAACTCATCATGGAGAAGAGTCGCGACCTTCTTGGGTGCGTGTTCTCACGCGTCTTCAGCCACCTTCTTCACTCCAACCTTGACTTTGATTTTGATGCCGTGATAGCCCCCGTGCCTGGGGCAATCCAAGGCATCCTGGCGAGCTGGGTGGATGATCACGTGGACGACCTGATCGCGGAACTCGCCCCTGCCGATGACGCAGTCGCGCCCACAGCCGAAGAAGCGTAGCTGCTGAAGATGATGATGGTAGCAAAGACGATGACAATGACGATGATGGCAGCGGAGGCGATGACGACAGTGCACCTTTCTAAGCTTGTGTTTCCCTGCCTTCCTGTCCGAACTTTGAATGTGACCCGCAGGGATGTGAAAGTATTTTTTGGAAGAATTTTTCCTGCGATGTATTAAGTCATATTTGCACTCCCTATTGTCATCCCTCTTTTACTTTTCGCGCACTCCTAACCCCAGAGTAGGGGCGACCGCCATTACTGTGCCTGGTGGTGGTGCCTGGTTCGACACCCAGGAGGGGTCGCCCGTTGAGGGTCCCGGGCAATGCGCACCTGTCGGTTTGCTCAAGAGTGTCGCGCGAGGATCCAGAGAGGTGTGCGCGTAGGAAAAGCCACGACTGCTGTGACCGAGGCTCTCAGGGAGTCTTTAGCACCGTCGTGCACACCAAGCCCAGCCCCCGCTCGCGGGGTGCGATGGAGCGAACCACGGGCGCCCGCCATCTTTCGCAAAAACGGAAACCAAGCGAAGGAAAAACAACTAGGAGAATGAAAAACAGCTAGGAACAACCCCCTCTTTTTCAATAACAATGCAAGAGCTGCAAGTTCATTCCAAGAAATAGCAAATTCAGGTACAAGAGAAAGCAAGGAAAATAGTCGTGTCCGGCACCTATGCTAGTCTTCTAGTCTTCCCACCAGCGTGGAGTATGGGGCCTCCATTGGGCATGGTCATAGCCATTGGGGGACTGTGTCGTCTGCCTGCGTGGAGCATGGGGCTTCCATTGAGACGTGGGTGGGAGCCCCCATGAGGCTCAAGGGCAGCGCTGAAGAGACTCTGGGGCATGTACAGCCCCACTTACTATTACGTGAGAGTGTCACGAGCGGAGACTTGACGGGCGCTTCTTGCCCCATTGATGTAGGGTAGGAACCCTAGCGGCCGATCTTTCACAAAAGGAGCGGATCCTGCGAAGAACACGAGTAACACGAGGGGAAAATGTGGGAAATCACGAGGGGAAACACAAGAGAATCACTAAACCAACAAGAAATAGTCACACATATGCTAGATCCTCGAGAACATAAGAGATCACACGATCCACGGTCAACTAGGGACGATACAAAAGGTACCGGTCTTCTCTGTGAGGAGGTCTTGATGGTCTTCTCCGCAAGGAGATCTTGAATCCAAAGTGATCTTCTCCGAAGAGGGGTCGCGGTCTCTCTCGTGGAGTAGATCTGATGTGGATGAGCAATGCTCTATCTCAAGTATGAGCTAAACCAATGCTAACCCTCAAATGGAGGAGGGGGAGGAGTATATATAGTCTAAGCCACGAAGGGGTAAGTGAGGGGCGAAGGGGTACATGGGCTTAGGCCCAAGTCATGCGCGCAGGCAAGGCCGGATGATCCGGATGGGGGTCCGGATTATCCGGGCATCATCCAGATGATCCGGGTCCTCTTTCGGATGATCCGGCTCCGCCGGGTGGATTCTGCAAGCTTCGGGCATCGTGGCTGTGGGATTACCCGGATGATCCGCGGGGCATCCGGATGATCCGGATGGAGGTCCGGACGTCCGAGCTGAATCCAACAGCTGCTCCATCTTCTTCTCCTTTCTTCCGTCTTCTCTTCCATGCTTGTCCATGGTCCTTTGAATCTTCATTGTCATCTCGTATGAACCTGAGTATAAACAAGGTCCATGCATGAGGTAGTAACCATGTCCCATATGTGGAACGTGACAGATCGAAGAGGTGTGAGTTCACCTTGTGTCCAATGGCGTATGGTCGAGGTCTTATCTTGTATCCTCTTGGGGTTGGGGAGTAGTCAAAGTGTACAAGCGGATGATGTAGGATGCTCCGCATCATCTCCCCTCCCTTGGGACAGATCCGACCTCGGATCGTGATCCTCATCACCATGGAAACGGTTGTTGTGTACGGACTTGTAGTTGGATGGAGTTGAAGGCATTGCGCAATCCAAGTACTCCAAGGTGTCGCCGGAGTGGTATACATGTAAAAAGAGCAAACACAAATGACACTTGGAAATACAATGGTTAGTGCACACAAAGTTTCCATGAAGTAGGTATGAGTCCGTGCGGCAAGATTGTGGGTGGCAAGACACATGAGGCTTAACAAGATGATATAGAATGGTATGGAAAGCATTCATGGGAGCAAAAGCATTCATTGTGCACACAAATGTATTGTGAATATGATCAATGCAACCACGGTGCAAAATGATGTCATAGTGAGACGGTTTATCAATTGCATGAATATGGCAATGGATGCTCAATATGGTTATGTTGTCATGCAATTGATGGTAGGGAATATGATCATGATGTATGAATATGTCATCAAGGAACATCACAGCAAATTTGCTAAGGAAATGCAGAAGCTCATATATCATGGATGACATGGGAATACATGATGAAACAAGGCAATCATAAAGTGAGTCAATCCATGCATAAGATGCAAATTTGTCATGTGTATGATATGTCCATCGAGCATGACATGTATGAGCACAATCAACAAATATGGTGGTGTTGGCGAACCAATGCTCGATGTCCTGGCATGAATGGAGGTTCGAAGGTGCATCCAATAAGGCCAAGCGCTCCTCAATGTGAATGTCCATAGAGAAAATCATCAATGTCGCTCCTCCGTTTGCGAGATGTATCATGTAGTCAACAAGAAGGAAACAACAATGAAAGAATGACCCATCCGATATGCATATTTGAGGATGGACCAAATGTAAGGAGGTCACCTTAGGAATTTTCACGAAGATGTTGGTGTCGCACAACATATACACCGTGATATGACCAAGTTGTCTCATGACGGTACCGCCTTGTGAATCCTTCAAAATGAAAGAACATGAAAAACACTCGGAAAAAGAAATGAGGTTAGCGGAAATGTAAAACATATCATTCGTGTGGTAATATACCCAACAAGTGTATGCATCATGCTCATCATAAGAAAGGACAAGGGAGCATTTCATAGTATGGAGACATAGGATGCGAGAACAACCAAATAGAATAGGCTCAATCAAGCAAGCATGCATCACAAGTAATATGTCCAAGTCTCCACGATCAATATGCATAGCAAGTTGGCACTCAATACAAGGTGATATGAGAGATGCAACTAATGGAGACAAGAGACAATGATCATGACAAATCATGTGAGAGGCATGAACATATATGTCATCAATCCAAGAAAGCGAGTAAGAATGGAACATGGGTGATGCAACATAGCAAGTAATCATATGAATGAAGTCAAGAAAGCTAGTAGTGCGAAGATGCAACATACTAGAAGGGATCATGGCAAGAATGTCATGGGTGCAAATAGTGTGCTTGAATAATTCACATGACATAGCACAAGCATGAAAGGAGGATATGAGCAATGTATGATCAATGTATTGGCGAGAGGCCATATGTAAATAGCAATGGGACATTATGACTCTCCCAACACAACAAGCAAGAATAGCATGAGGCACATGGTAAACATGGCAATAGCAACAAGGATCTCCACCAAGCATGCACATACACATATGAGTAGTAAAATGGTGAATCATGGGTAAATGCAAGCAAGGGTCACAATTGCATGGAAAAGTCATGTAAAGAGGCATAACATGCAAAGTGAGCAAGATAGAATGGGCATAAAGTAACAAGTGATATATAGCCCATAGCCTTGTGAGAGCCAAGTAAAAGAGATGCGCGTAGTCCTTGCGCGAAGGAAATGGTGGTAAGGATAGTCTACGGGATCCCAAGTCATCTTTCTCTCAAGAGCTCGTTTCGTCAACTCTTGGGATTGAGAGGTTGATGAGTATACATGAGTACCTACACAAGACAAAGACAGAGGAAAAATTGTGTGTGTGTGGTAGATGTACACATCATCCATCATGATGCGCATGTCATCCATCATATTGTGTAAAATATCCAATGCTCAAATAACTGAGATGCGTGATATAGAAACATGTAATCCATCATGAGAGGTTTGTTGTTATGTATAGCATAATGGAGACTCAAATAGTGTCGGATGTGGGGTTCCGGCAAACCATTAAGGTTCGAACACTAGGGTGCGCGCGAAGTCTTTCCCTCCTACCAATCCGCACCCTAGCTCACTAAGATCTTGCGGACAAACTCGACGAACACGCAACACAGAAAGACACAAGATTAATACTGGTTCGGGCCACCATTGTGGTGTAATACCCTACTCTAGTGTGGTGGTGGTGGATTGCCTCTAGGGCTGATGATGAACAGTACAAGGGAAGAACAGCCTCCTGAGGTTGAGGTGTTCTTGTGAGTAGGCTCTCGATCGGGTTGGATCAAGCTATGATGAGATGCCTCTACTATGGTGGCTAGCTCTACTTATATAGGCCCTCGTCCTCTTCCCAAATATCGAGCGGGAAGGGAGCCAACAATGGCGGGCTAATTCAAAGGAGGACAGCTAGTACAAGCTATCTTGACAAAAGTGGTCTTCGCCTGCCAAAGGTTCTGGTTGTGACGCCGTCTTGGGCTCCACGATGACCTCCGTCTTGCCGTCCTCCTGGTCTTGGTCTTGCTGCACCAATATAGCAACCTTTGCTTGATGCCTCGGTACTCTTCACCTGCGCTGGCCTCCTTAGCACCAAAGAGGAAACAAGGACGCTGCACGCGCTGGCGCCCGCCTGGCGCCTGCCTGGTGTCATGCGTCATGGCTCACGTCACGAGGTTCTCGTGAGGTTTGCCCCGCCTTGATATCTCTGCCCCTCGTGAGCCTGCCTGGCTAGGCCACTGCTGAGGAGGTCTTGCATCGTCCGCCTCGCGAGGCCTAGACCCTCGCGAGGGTCTTGGATGCTTTGCTGGTGAGGATGGGCCATATGGCCTGCTGGCTCATCCACGCCGCGGGCCGCAGGCAGGCAAGTCTGGGGACCCCCGTTCCCAGGATGCCAACAAATAGTGTAATGCATCACGGGAAATATGTATAGCATTTTTGTTATGGAATGCATATGGTGCACGCTATTATGGGAATCATGCAATGTATGGAATGCATCAAAATCTCCTAATATGTATGAGGAAACTATGGGGGTCTCCTCATGAGCATTAATGGAAACATCACACAGAGAATATTGACAACATCCAAAACAAATCATATTTGGAACAATGTGATCATGGCATGGTATAGTAGATGAATTGCGCAAATCATGTAAAGGAAGCATAGCAATATCATCACATGAAAAACAAAATCCAATGACCACCATCTCGTCATCTATGCCATAAGTGCAAATGGGATTTATTTTAATGGGGCATGCATAGCTACTATGTTGAGATTGAAATGATGCAATATGGGAAATCTCACTCATAGCATATGAGAAGTTTAATAGATTCTCAAACATGACGTGACCATTAGAATTTTCACATGATTCCTATGTAGCATGGCATCACAACTAGGCAAAACAACATGCTCATCATCATATTCATCATAAATGGGTAAGTCGTGACATGAATAATTCGCACTAGCATGAAGCATGGGTATAGGTGTCTCAACATCATGCAAGCAATCATTCGTGAAATAGTCCAGTAGTGGGACAAGAGAAGCACCATCACCTAAGTAACCTTTGGAGCGTCGCTCATGTGTTCTAGGTGAGGTGTCAAAGATCCACTCGTTGTCATCTTCATCTTGATGGAACCAAGTGGGCGGTGCATCATCGTCCACCATGGCCGTCGTCGTCTCCATCGTGTAACGCCCTCGATGCGGCTATATCTCCCACGTGTTGAAGCACGACTTAGAGGCATAACCGCATTGAAAGCAATGTCGCAAGTGAGGTAATCTTCACACAACCCATGTAATGCATAAGGGAAAGAGATACATAGTTGGCTTACAATCTCCACTTCACACAATACATGAATAAAGCATTACATCATCCAGATACACACAAGGTCCGACTACGGAACCAAAATAAAGGAAGACTACCCCAAATGCTACACAGATCCCCGATCGTCCCAATTGGGCTCCAATACTGATCAACTAGAATGAAGCAACACAAAGGACAAGATCTTCATCGAGCTCCTTCTTGAGCTGGGTTGCCTCACCTGCATGATATCATCGGCACCTGCAAACTCGTTTTGGAAGTATCTATGAGTCACGGGGACTCAGCAATCTCACACCCTCGCGATCAAGACTATTTAAGCTTATAGGATGGGTAAAAGGTATGAGGTGGAGTTGCAGCAAGCGACTAGCATATATGGTGGCTAACATACGCAAATGAGAGCGAGAAGAGAAGGCAAAAGCACAGTCGAACAGCTATGATCAAGAAGTGATCCTAGAACAACTTACGTCAAGCATTACTCGAACACCGTGTTCACTTCCCGGACTCCGCCGAGAAGAGACCATCACGGTTACACACGCGGTTGGTGCATTTTAATTAAGTTAAGTTTCAGGTTCTCTACAACCGGACATTAACAAATTCCCATCTGCCCATAACCGTGGGCACGGCTTTCGAAAGTTCAAAACCCTGCAGGGGTGTCCCAACTTGGCCCATCACAAGCTCTCACGGTCAACGAAGGATATTCCTTCTCCCAAGACATTTCGATCAGACTCGGCATCCCGGTTACATGACATCCTCGACAATGGTAAAACAAGACCCGCAAAGCCACCCAAATGTGCCGACAGATCCCGATAGGAGCTGCACATATCTCGTTCTCAGGGCACACCGGATTGTCCAAGGTTCAGGTAGACCAGCCCAGAGTTGCCCCTGGTGGCCACCAGTAGCTGACAGGTTGGACCAACACTCAGAGGAGCACTGGCCCGGGGGGGTGTTAAAATAAAAATGACCCTTTGGCTGGCCTAACCCAAGGGAAAAAGGCTAGGTGGCAAATGGTAAAACCAATGTTGGACCTTGCTGGAGGAGTTTTATTCAAAGCGAACTGTCAAGGGGTTCCCATTATAACCCAACCGTGTAAGGAACGTAAAATCCGGGAACATAACACCGATATGACGGAAACTAGGGCGGCAAGAGTGGAACAAAACACCAGGCATAATGCCGAGCCTTCCACCCTTTACCAAGTATATAGATGCATTAATTAAATAAGAAATATTGTGTTATCCCAAAAAAATATCCATGTTCCAACAAGGAACAAACTCCAATCTTCACCTGCAAGTAACAATGCTATAAGAGGGGCTGAGCAAAGCGGTAACATAGCCAAACAACGGTTTGCTAGGACAATGTGGGTTAGAGCCTTGGCTTAACAATATGGAAGGCAGGAAAAGCAAGTGGTAGGTATCGCAGCATAGGCATAGCAAGAGAGCGAGCAACTAGCAAGCAAAGATAGAAGTGATTCCGAGGGTATGGTCATCTTGCCTGAAATCCCGCAAGGAAGAAGAACGAGTCAATGAAGAAGACAAATGGACGTAGTCGAACGGGTCCTCACAGACGCGACGTAATCGGAACCAACCCGAAGAAGCACACAACATAGTAAACAACCAACACATGAACAAGGCATGATATGCGGGATGCGGTATGTGATGCATATGCATGATCTGGAAAGGAAAGATTGAACCTGGCCTCAACTTGGAAATCCAAGAGTTCCGCTGGAAAGGTGAGTAGATTTCGGTCAAAATCGATATGAAGATCACCGGAATCGGATGCACGGTTTGGAAATGGCAAGCAAAACAAATATGACACCGGTCTACGATAAACAGCAAGTAGCCTCCTAAATGCATCGAGAACAACATGCTATAGCAACCAAACATCGCAACAAAATACACGTTAGGGATCCACTCATGAATCTTGACAAAAGATGAACACTGAGCTATGGCTAATTCACTCATTAACAGGCTCAAACAAGCATGGCAAAAGGGCAAATGATAACAGGTTTCTGACTTAGTGAAATTAACAGCATGTCAGGAATTTATCATCAGGAAGCAATCTTTAGTGCATGTAAACTACATGCTACAGGAACATTTCATGGAAAAGCAAGGCATGGCATGAATCTACTCAAAGCATATAACAAAAGTCCCTTAGTGACCATAAGCCAAAAGGGATCAGAAAATACAATTGCAAGCATGTGAACATAGAAAAAACATAAATAGATTCAGACTTGTTTACGAGCTCGATGCACTCACTACAGAGCATTGCATGACAAACTAAGCATACACCCAGCAAATAGACGTGGCATAGAAGCTAGACATGGCAAGAACAACAACATAGCATGCACGGATCAACAACAACAAGCTCGGCAAAATCGCTAAACATGTTAACAATCTGCCAGGAACATTTTATAGCAAAAGTAGAGCTCGATTGACTCAAGCTAGGGTGCTCCATAATTGCAAACAAAGACTTTAATGGATATAACAACACAATATCTACAAAACATCCTTACTGATCATGCTCAAAAGAGGCACGGATCACTAGGAAACGACATGAACATATGGCATAAAAATAATGACAGTGCAAGGACTTAGTGAAATTCTAAGTCCCTGAAATCAGCAACATTAAGGGCCCGTTCGGGGATCCACCAGCTCATCAAAATACACGGAGCTGGGGAGCATTGTTTCGGCCGCTTTGCATTTTCTACTCGCAGATTCGTCCGCTCCGGGAGCGGAGGCGGAGAGCGGAGGGCCTCCGAACGGCCCTTAAGTAAGCTACTTTGCATGCTTGTGCTAGTCACCACAAAGATCACAAAAATACATGTCATACACCCCTGTAAATATGGCATGGCATTCTTCAAAACACATATAGAGCTCAGGATCATAGCATGCACACATTAATCAAGGCAAAAATGACAAAAGTGCATTTACTGAAACAGATCTGACATATTCATCACATAGCCCTCTTCCAACAGCATTTCGGGCAAAAAGATGAGCTCAAATGAAAATGATGCAATGAGATGAAATGATGTACTCGTCGAGACGAACATTTTGATATGCTACACACAAGAATCGAAGCCACGATGAGGAAGTTCGGATGCAATGAAAAATGCATAAAATTACTGGGATATGGGGACTTGGCCAAAAACTACCAGCGCAAAAAACAGGATCCAGATCGGGGGAGCTCCAATCCTCGAACAGAACCGCTCCGACAGAAGTCAACGGCGATGGGGAGGGGGCGTGGGACTCCGGCGGGGCTCGGGATGGCCGGGAATGGGTAGATCATGTCGTGGGCGGCCGGATCCGGGCAAGGGTGGCGGTGGACGGAGCTCGGGGCGGCGCTGGCCGGACTTGGAGCTTGGGGCGTCATCCATGGCGGCCTTCTGCATCACGGGAGAGAGAGGGAGATGAGCACGGGGGAAGAGGAAGGAGAGTGAGGAGGAGGAGACGGGGCCGGCCTGGTCCGGGGCGCTCCGGTCGCTGGAGTTGGACGGCGGCGAGGCGGCGGGGTCGAGCAGGAGGAGCTCGGGACGAAGGCGGCGGGGCAGATCGGGAGGACGGCGCTGGGCCCGGGGCAGCTCGGGCCGGGCGGGCCAGCCGTGGGCCCACAGGGCCGCAGCGGTGCGGGGAGGAGAGAGAAGGCGGCGTGCTGACGTGGCGGCGGGGGATTGGGCGTGGGCGGCAGAGCGGACATGTCCGGTGGCGGGGATTTTGTCCGGTGGCGCGAGGTAGAGGAAGTCTAGGGTTAGACCGCGAATTTCGAAGGGGATCACATATTTATATGTAGAGGGAGCTAGGAGAGTCAAAATGAGGTGCGGTTTGCGGCCACACGATCATGATCGAACGGCCTAGGTGATGGAGGAGGTTTAGGTGGGTTTTGGGACACTTTGGGGTGGTGTTGGGATGCAACACACACGAGGCCTTTTCGGTCCCTCGGTTGACCGTTGGAGTATCAAAAGAAGTCCAAATGGCACGAAACTTGACAGGCGGTCTACCGGTAGTAAACCAAGGCCACATGACAAGTCTCGGTCCAATCTAAAAATGTTTAACACCCGCACATGAAAAGAGGTAGAAAGGGACACCGGGTGACATAGGAGCGATGGATTGAGAAACGGACAACGGGAAAAATGCTCGGATGCATGAGACGAACATGTATGCAAATGCAATGCACATGATGACATGATATGATATGCATGACACACAAGCAATGACAAGGCAACAACAGCGAATAACTGGAAGACACCTGGCACATCGGTCTCGGGGCGTTACAACACTCCACCACTATGAGAGGATCTCATCCCGAGATCTAGAATGGCACCGGAGGGACAACGGATGAGGAAGAGGAGAGGTAAAGCTAAGTTGCTTCTTTGACAAACGAGTGAAACCCGAGCCTTGAGAGGTTGAACAAATTGAAAGGAAGAATGCAACGAAGAAGAACAAAGTCGAAAGTGCTTCGGTAGGGAAGAGTAACAAGGAAGAACAAATTTGGACAGTACTCTGGTTGACAAGAAAAAAATTGAATAAGAACTTGGGTCCTTAGAGAAAATCTTTAGGTGAAATATAACCCAAGATAATTGCAATGAAGAGATTGATGGGTTTAAATATCTCAATCTTGTGAATGAAGAATGATATATTACCACCTCAAATGATAAGGGAGAAACAATTGCACTCTGGATTATAGGATGAAGAAAGCATGAGCTCCTCAGAAAAGAATCTCAATGAAAAACTTCTAGACGGAACTAAATCCTTTCTGAACCAACATGTAGAACCTTCATGAAGAACTCCGTTAAACAAAAGAATGATCAAACGAAAGGCAAGAGAAGTTGAAAACACAAGGTGAATCTTTGTACCGATTTGAATGAATCTCCATGGTGAAATAATTGAAAAAGGTTGGAACTCTGGGAAAAAAGAGAAGATGAAACAATTGAAATCAGGAATTTGAAGAGCCTCCGGAATAGGGAATTGAGTTCACTCGTTGAAACAAGAATAAGAATTACATTATGCTTATCCTTCACCAATTAAATGTATGACAAACAATGGATTTGACATATTACTTATTCTCGTAGAAAAGATTAAGAGAGATATAACATAAACTTGAGAATGTCTTCCACGAACCACCATTAGGATTTGGAAGAACGAATAAATTGATATGATAACCAAGGAAGAGAACTCTTGAACGAACCACCATAAGAATTGGAAATGAACGAAGTAAAAGTGATGAATCACCGGGTAAGAATTGTGAAAACGAATGAGGATACTTGAGGGGATTTGGATACAACTGAAATGAAGAGATCACGAGCTGATAATATCGAATGATGCACCGGTAAGATTTTGAGAACGAGAGCTGAAAGCTGAGAATGAATAAACCTGAATTGATGGCCTCCGAATAAACAAACTGAAAATACTCCTGAATTGCTCCGGAAGGGTGAAAAGAATTCCCACAATCGAAAATAATTATGAGAGGATGGCAACAAGCTAGAATCATGAATCTTCGAGAGAACGGACAGATTGAAGAGAAACTCTTCTTCGGTCTCCAAATCTGAGAATGACGACGAGAAACACCACCAATAATTTTAGAGGCACTCCGGAAGAATCAAAAGCGAAGAGATTGAGCCAACGATGAGAAGAATTTAGCCGATCTTGGAGAAAGGCATTTGACTGATGATAAATCATTCTTACGTCAAACTTGGAAAAGAATTTGAGAATAGCTCCGGGAAAAATAAGAAGAGTCAGGTAAGATCCTGGGAAAAACCTGTGGGTTAGGGCCCACTCAAAAGAAACATCATTGAAATGATTACTTGGGAAGGAGAAAGCACCGGTTGAATTAAATGGCTTGAATGAGGTAACATCCTCGAAAGAGCTTGAACGAAAGCAGAGTGTAAGCATGAATTTTTGGAATATCTTGAGCACTTCAGAACAATTGAACAGCGAGAAGTGGATGATTAAGGATTGCACTGGCATGAGAAAACATTGAAACAAGGGAAATAATGTGATCAAACACCGAAAACTTGAATTGAAACCACCGGAGAAGAAAGAGAACAAAGAATGATGAACTAGTAGAGCATCTTCATGAGAACCGCCGGGTAAGGACATTGACGAAGAAGAATGGAGAGACTTCATAATCGTAAGATAGATACTTGATAAAGAAATCTTAGTCCTTGAAGAAAAAGGGTGGGTGGGAGGGAAAAACAAAGGCAACTTGGAGACGGATGGAACAAACACCATTGAGAAGAACTGATACTTGATCTTGCGGTTGTTGAAATGATCGGATCCACTTGAAGAGAAACACACCGGTGAAAAGGATTGACATGACAATCTCAATGATCAAGAAGGATTAGTACTCCCATAGAAATATGAGAACACCGCTTAGGGAAGGTATGGAATCAACACTTGACTTTGAAGAAACTCGAATACCACAACTCAAAACAGAACAAGGATTGGCTTGCAAAATAAGCCGGAACAAACATATGATAGAGATTTCGTCCGAATTTTTCATGGTGGGGCCTACACGGGCTCGATCGTACAACACCATCATGTATAAGACAGTGCAAATGACCTACGAAGCGTCCCCGAGTCGGCATAGCCAATGACTCTTTAAGACACAACGAGACCACTCTAAAACCAACCGTGGATAGGCGGACCACTAGACGTCGAACCCCAATTTCATATCATACATCTGTCAGAAAGATATCCTAAGAGCTACTTGAATTCCCACTTATAAACTCCCGAAACTTTCCGGTTATGCAATCAGGTGTTGGGGATACAGGGGAAGCATAATATCTCACCCAAACTAGCAAATCCTACATCCAGCTGTATCCATCCTTCAACACATAACCAAGAAACCTTCGGAAATCATTTACCTGAAACTTCGAAAAGCATCCGTTATACGAGTTATGGCGATACTCATGAACTCCCGCCCCAGTACTGGGTAGTGTCGAGGTTATCTCACCAACAACTTCATAAAAGAGATTTTCGATGTCGGCGAAACTCAGGTATTCCAGAATCTCAACGATAAAATTGTGACGACAACACCTCGGAGCTCAACTCCCCGGGACACTACCACAACCCCTAAATGTTAGGAGGCACCAAGAACAATGTTCTCGTCACAAAACCATCAGAACGATTCCAAGATACCCGCGTGATCCTAATTTTTTTTAGTGAAATTTGAGAAGAGAAGAGTCAAAACTCTACGTCAGGATGCCTCACCAGAGCGACGAAGGGACTGAGGAGTAAAAAGAATTCCTAACTCTCCGATATATATAATCCTAAATGACTCAAAACATTTTTCTAGACTCAACTACGCCAACGATTCGATCAAGCAGGGGGCTCCTAAGGTCAGGGAATGCTATGATTACCAACTTGTAACGCCCTCGATGCAGCTATATCTCCCACGTGTCGAAGCACGACTTAGAGGCATAACCGCATTGAAAGCAATGCCGCAAGTGAGGTAATCTTCACACAACCCATGTAATACATAAGGGAAAGAGATACATAGTTGGCTTACAATCGCCACTTCACACAATACATGAATAAAACATTACATCATCTAGATACAAACAAGGTCCGACTACGGAACCAAAATAAAGGAAGACTACCCCAAAAGCTACACAGATCCCAGATCGTCCCAACTGGGCTCCAATACTGATCAACTAGAACGAAGCAACACAAAGGACAAGATCTTCATCGAGCTCCTCCTTGAGCTGGGTTGCGTCACCTGCATGATATCATCGGCACCTGCAAACTGGATTTGGAAGTATCTGTGAGTCACGGGGACTCAGCAATCTCACACCCTCGCGATCAAGACTATTTAAGCTTATAGGATGGGTAAAAGGTATGAGGTGGAGCTGCAGCAAGCGACTAGCATATATGGTGGCTAACATACGCAAATGAGAGCGAGAAGAGAAGGCAAAAGCACGGTCGAACAACTATGATCAAGAAGTGATCCTAGAACATCTTACATCAAGCATTACTCCAACACCGTGTTCACTTCCCGGACTCCATCGAGAAGAGACCATCATGGTTACACATGCGGTTGGTGCATTTTAATTAAGTTAAGTTACAGGTTCTCTACAACCGGACATTAACAAATTCCCATCTGCCCATAACCGCGGGCACGGCTTTCGAAAGTTCAAAACCCTGTAGGGGTGTCCCAACTTGGCCCATCACAAGCTCTCACGGTCGATGAAGGATATTCCTTCTCCCAAGACATTCCGATCAGACTCGGCATCCCGGTTACATGACATCCTTGACAATGGTAAAACAATACCCGCAAAGCCACCCGAATGTGCCGACAAATCCCGATAGGAGCTGCACATATCTCCTTCTCAGGGCACACCAGATTGTCCAAGGTTCCGGTAGACCAGCCCAGAGTTGCCCCTGGTGGCCACCGGCAGCTGACAGGTTGGACCAACACTCAGAGGAGCACTGGCTCGAGGGGGTTTAAAATAAAGATGACCCTTGGGCTGGCCTAGCCCAAGGGAAAAAGGCTAGGTGGCAAATGGTAAAACCAATGATGGGCCTTGCTGGAGGAGTTTTATTCAAAGCAAACTATCAAGGAGTTCCCATTATAACCCAACCGTGTAAGGAACGCAAAATCCGGGAACATAACACCGATATGACGGAAACTAGGGCGGCAAGAGTGGAACAAAACACCAGGCATAAGGCCGAGCCTTCCACCTTTTACCAAGTATATAGATGCATTAATTAAATAAGAGATATTATGTTATCCCAACATAATATCCATGTTCCAACAAGGAACAAACTCCAATCTTCATCTGCAACTAACAACGCTATAAGAGGGGCTGAGCAAAGCGGTAACATAGCCAAACAACAGTTTGCTAGGACAAGGTGGGTTAGAGGCTTGGCTTAACAATATGGGAGGCAGGATAAGCAAGTGATAGGTATCGCAGCATAGGCATAGCAAGAGAGCGAGCAACTAGCAAGCAAAGATAGAAGTGATTTCGAGGGTATGGTCATCTTGCCTGAAATCCAGTAAGGAAGAAGAATGAGTCCATGAAGAAGACAAACGGATGTAGTCGAACGGGTCCTCACAGATGTGACCTAATCGGAACCAACCCGAAGAAGCAACACCGGAAAGAAGCACACAACATAGTAAACAACCAACACATGAACAAGGCATGATATGCGGGATGCGGTATGTGATGCATATGCATGATCTGGAAAGGAAAGATTGAACCTGGACTCAACTCAGAAATCCAAGAGTGCCACTGGAAAGGTGGGTAGATCTCGGTCAAAATCAATATGAAGATCACTAGAATCGGATGCACGGTTTGGAAATGGCAAGCAAAACAAATATGACACCGGTCTGCGATAAACAGCAAGTAGCCTCCTAAATGCATCAAGCACAACATGCTACAGCACTCAAACATAGCAACAAAATACATGGCAGGGATCCACTCATGATGCTTGACAAAAGATGAACATTGAGCTACGGCTAATTCACTCATTAACTGGCTCAAACAAGCATGGCGAAAGTGCAAATGATAACAGGTTTCAGACTTAGTGAAATTAACAGCATGTCAGGAATGTATCATGAGGAACCAATCTTTAGAGCATGAAAACTACATGCTACAGGAATATATCATGGCAAATCAAGGCATGGAATGAATCAACTCAAAGCATATAACAAAAGGCCCTTAGTGACCATGAGCCAAAAGGGATCAGAAAATACAATTACAAGCATGTGAACATAGCAAAAACATAAACAGAATCAGACTTGGTGAAGAACTAGAGCATGGCAAAACAGATTAACAAGTAGGCATGTTTACGAGCTCGATGCACTCACTACAAATCATTGCATGACAAACTAAGCATACACCCAGCAAATAGACATGGCATAGAAGCTAGACATGGCAAGAACATTAAACATAGCATGCACGGATCAACAACAACAAGCTCGGCAAAATCGCTAAACATGTTAACAATCTGCCAGGAACATTTTATAGCAAAAGTAGAGCTCGATTGACTCAAGCTAGGGTGCTCCATAATTGCAAACAAAGACATGAATGGATAGAGCACCACAATATCTACCAAACATCCTTATTGATCATGCTCAAAAGAGGCACGGATCACTAGGAAACGACATGAACATATGGCATAAAAATAATGACAAGAAAAGGACTTAGTGAAATTCTATGTCCCTAAAATCAGCAACATTAAGTAAGCTACTTTGCATGCTTGTGCTATTCACCACAAAGATCACAAAAATACATGTCATACACCCATGTAAAGATGTAGAGCTCAGGATCATAGCATGCACACATTAATCATGGCAAAAATGACAAAAGTGCATTTGCTGAAATAGATCTGACATATTCATCACATAGCCCTCTTCCAACGGCATTTCAGGCAACAAGATGAGCTCAAATGAAAATGATGCAATGAGATGAAATGATGTACTCGTCGAGACGAACATTTTGATATACTACACGCATGAATCGGAGCCATGATGAGGAAGTTATGATGCGGTGAAAAATGCACAAAATTACTGGGATCTGGGAACTTAGCCAAAAACTACCAGCGCGAAAAACAAGATCTAGATCGGGGGAGCTCCAATCCTCGAACAGAACCGCTCCGGCAGAAGTCAACGGCGACGGGGAGGGGGCGTGGGACTCCGGCGGGGCTCGGGATGGCTGGGAATGGGTAGATCAGGTCGTGGGCGGTCGGATCTGGGCAAGGGCGGCGGTGGACGGAGCTCCGGGCGGCGCTGGCCGGACTTGGAGCTTGGGGCGTCATCCATGGCGGCCTTCTGCATCACGGGAGAGAGAGGGAGATGAGCACGGGGGAAGAGGAAGGAGAGTGAGGAGGAGGAGACGGGGCCGGCCTGGTCTGGTGGCGCTCCGGTCGCTGGAGTTGGACGGCGGTGAGGCGGCGGGGTCGGGCAGGAGGAGCTCGGGATGAAGGCGGCGGGGCAGATCGGGAGGAGCGGCGCTGGGCGCGGGGCAGCCCGGGCCGGGCGGCCCGGCCCTTGGCCCGCAGGGCCGCGGCGGCACGGGGAGGAGAGATAAGGCGGTGCGCTAACGTGGCGGCGGGGGATTGGGCGTGGGCGGCGGAGCGGACATGTCCGGCGGCGGGGATTTTGTCCGGTGGCGCATGGTAGAGGAAGGCTAGGGTTAGACCGCGAATTTCGGAGGGGATCACATATTTATAGGTAGGGGGAGCTAGGAGAGTCCAAATGAGGTGCGGTTTGCGGCCACGCAATCGTGATCGAACGGCCTAGGTGATTGAGGAGGTTTTGGTTCATTTTGGGCCACTTTGGAGAGGTGTTGGGCTGCATCACACACGAGGCCTTTTCGGTCCCTCGGTTGACCGTTGGAGTATCAAACGAAGTCCAAATGGCACGAAACTTGACAGGCGGTCTACCGGTTGTAAACCAAGGCCACATGACAAGTCTCGGTCCAATCTGAAAACGTTTAACACCCGCACACGAAAAGAGGTAGAAAGGGACACCGGGTGACATAGGAGCACCGGATTGAGAAACGAACAACGGGAAAAATGCTCGGATGCATGAGACGAACATGTATGCAAATGCAATGCACATGATGACATGATATGAGATGCATGACACGCAAGCAATGACAAGGCAACAACATTGAATAACTGGAAGACTCCTGGCAGATCTGTCTTGGGGCGTTACACATTGGAGGTGTGGACTCGTCGAGGGTAGGCATGTCGTCATGTAGGAGACCTAGCACCAAAGAAGAAAACACACTCGGAGTAGAGTTTAAGTCGTTAGAAATCATAGTGGCCTCCCGGTATGATGCTCTAAAGTGTGGGGCTAGTGGTGGTCACACTCATCCTCTCATAGGAAATGCACTTAATGTCATATATGGTGGAGTCACTCATCTCACTCATGGGGTGGTGGCTCTTCTCACATGGCAATTGGGGCATCTCGTCACATGTCGGTGTCGGAGAGATGTTGGTGGAAATGTCCCCATGCTCAATCATGTCGTAGTCGTAGCCATGGATGAATGCCGAAGATGGCACATCATTACTATCCTCTAAGACCAAAGATAAGGTCTCATGTGCGGTCTCGTAGCTTGACTCGGAGTATGAGTCCAATATGGGCGCCATCTTCATGTTGTTGAAGAGGTTCATGCTCGTCACTATGGTCGAAGGGGATGGCCCTAGCTCGACCTTCTTGTGACCGTCTTGTTGTTGGAGGCCCATATGGTGTGGCACCTCGTAGCTCGTCTCCATGACCAAAGGGAATGTCACATGTTCGGCCATCTTCCTTGGGGGGCTTCTGAAGATGGAAGTGTCGCCCTCGCTTGTAGGTGGTCGCCTTGTACTTGATGATGTCGATGTAGGCGAACTCACGGGAAGTAGGCGAAGGTGCCGTACGTACAAAGGCCAAGATGCCTTGATAGCACTTGGTGAAGATGCTGAAGTGGTTGTTCTAGCCGTAGCTCCATCTTGGTGGTGCTCGTCTCACGGTCTTCTCTTATGCTAATGAAGGTTGGCCTTGGCGTGAAGTATGGCTTGTTGGGACTTGTGCATTTGCGCTTGGTGAGCATCGTCATGATGATGGTGTCGTTGTCACACTTGAGCTCGTAGTAGATCTCATTCGTCGTCGTTGTGTACATGTTGCTTGGAGGTGACTTGCACTTCATGATGTGGACGTGGGGATGTGGACATGGACGACTTGCGCTTGCATCTTGTTTGCGCTCCGAAGACTTGTGACTTGAATGTCGCCGCCTTGAGGATGATGAAGGATAAGAACGGTCGATCAACAAGGTCTGAATGTCCTCCATCCTTGCATCTTGCTCCTCCTTTTATGCGGAAAGCTTGTTGTCGATGTAGTCCCTTTTCCTTGCTTCGGAGTGATGAATGTCGATGCAGAGGTTCTCGATGCGCTCTCGCAATCTTGATTGTGCGGCTTGCATTTGTTGTTGTAGATCGAAGATTGACACTTTGGTGATGTAGTTGTTCGCGCCATCATTGTAGTTGAAGGCCGGAGATGAAATGCCTTGCCTATCCATCACAAGAGGTGAGCAAATATGAGTGGGAGAAAGAGAAGAACTTATACCAAATGTACCTTGACCGAAGTTGAAGATGGATCAATGATAACTCAATGATGTAACAAGGAAATAGCACAATTGGTACCGATCTTGTCAATTTATCACACCTACACAAATAAGGCTTATGTTGGAGCTCGGTGAGGATAGTGGCAGAAAAATTTGATGCAAAATGTTAGCAAGAGTCAATAATGTTGAAAGAGATTCACAAATTCGCAAGTGAAACAAGTAGACCAATAGCAATATGTGGCACACGGAAACACACACACGGATGGATAAATGGGGTCGTGCAACCAAGGATAGAGCAAAAAATGTGGAATCCACAGAAAACACTCATGTTGCACAACTCAAGAGAGACGCTAGCACCATTGCTCAATAGGCGGATACGACACTTGTGCACAACCTATGATATGCAAAATGTATCAACTTCTATCCAAAGTATGCTATATATGTATGATGTTCCGGTGGTATGATCCAAGATGATCGGATATGAAAATCATATATGCAATGTGGTATGATGCTATGGCACTTGATTACAAGCTTCTTTTCTCTCTCTTTTTTCTTAAAACCTTATTCTTTTTTTGATATGGCCATAATGCGAAATGCACGAACCAAGATAGAAATTGTGTATATGCGGGAACAATCTTGTGACACAAGGTATGATATGATGATACCAATATGATATGGTATGTATGCAATGGATGGTGTAGATCACTAATGTGCACAAGTAACATTGCCGACAATACTCAAATGGCTAGTATCGATAGGCAAGTGACGCAAAATGGGCTAGGGGTTATCAATGCAATGGCAAGGGAATATACAATGGAGGGATACCACGATACCAAGATGATATGGAGGTTACCGTCCATGGCGATGATGAGTGGCGGTGATCTTGATGGAGATGCCAAGATGATGGAGACTCGTCCCTAAGTAGCCGAAACACCTTAGGAAATGGAAAAACCGCGAACTCAAAATCTCAAATGTCAAATGGTGGTAGTGGGATATGGTGGTGGTGTTGCGGAAGCTCAATGGAATTGCGGAAATGCAATGATGGGTTTTGCGAGTAGGCAATGTGGAAATGGAGGGTAAGGTGGTGGACTATACACGGTGTTGGAGTTGGAAGCACGGTCCCTAAGTAGCCTAAACACCTTAGGAGACACAACTCACAACACAAACAAAATTGGGTTAAGTTGGGGTAGCGGAAGTGTATGGTGGGTAAGCCTATACGGTAGTGGTGGTGGTGGTTGATGAAGAAGGAACCATCTCTAAGTAGCCTAAACACCTTAGGAGAATAAAATCACTTCTCAAGCAACCACTAATGTTATATGGAGATCAAAATGGGTCAGGATGCGGAAGTCGGTGGTGGTAATGTGGATGAGATGGTGGTAGGTCTAGGCAAAGATGCAAAAGTTCCAAAAAATTGATGGCATCAAATGGTGATGGTAGTATTTTTTTGGAAGGGGAATGTCAAGAGCTTCAAAACGAGCTAAAGAACGTCAAAAACGAAGTTCAGATGAATTAGTTATGGCCGAAACAAAAATTCAGCCAAGTTAGTGTCAGGGTTAGCCGGACATCCGGGAGGACGTCCGGATGATCCGGGTGTACATCCGGATGATCCGGGTTCATCAGCTCCAGTTCGGGTATTCGGTTGCGTGTGTTATCCGCATGTCCGGGGGGCGTCCAGCTGATCCGGGGGATGTCCGGATGATCCGGGAGAAGGTCCGGATAACTCGGGCAAGTCAAACTACTCGAGATTTCCTCTCGGGGACAAATTTTGGGCGGAAATGGATGATTTTCGGGGCAAAATTGAGGATATTTGATGGATGGAAGTTGGGGAAACTTGGGGAGATGCTAGATCTAGTTGAAACCAAGCAAATCCATGGATCAAAATCAACAAAACATCATCAAAACTCACAAATCACAAAAACAATTGGGGGCTATTTTTGTCGGTATTTTCGGATTTAGGACGAAATTAACAAAATCAAGCTAGAAAACGAAGAGGGGAGGCTCCGAAATCGTGAGAAACGTGGCTCTAGATACCAAGATGATGCAGGGTAGGAACCCTAGGGGACGATCTTTCACGAAAGGAGCGTATCCACGAAGAACACGAGGAACATGAGGGGAAAACGAGGGAAATCACGAGGGAAACATGAGAGAATCACTAAACCAACAAGAAATAGTCACACATATGCTAGATCCTCGAGGACATAAGAGATCACACGATCCACGGTCAACTAGGGACGATACAAAATGTAACGGTCTTCTCCGTGAGGAGGTCTTGATGGTCTTCTCCGCAAGGAGGTCTTGAATCCAAAGGGATCTTCTCCGAAGAGGGGTCGCTGTCTCTCTTGTGGAGTGGATCCGATGTGGATGAGCAATGCTCTATCTCAAGTATGAGCTAAACCAATGCTAACTCTCGAATGGAGAAGGGGGGAGGAGTATATATAGTCTAAGCCACGAAGGGGCAAGTGATGGGCGAAGGGGTACATGGGCTTCGGCACAAGTCATGCACGCAGGCAAGGCCGGATGATCCGTATGGGGGTCCGGATGATCCGGGCATCGTCCAGATGATCTGGGTCCTCTTCCGGATGATCCGGCTCCGCTGAGTGGGATCTGCAAGCTTCGGGCGTCGTGGCTGTGGGATTACCCGGATGATCCGGTCTGCATCCGGATGATCCAGCTGAGTCCGGATGATCCGGATGGATGTCCGGACGTCCAGGAAGAATCCAACAGCTGCTCCATCTTCTTCTCCTTTCTTCCGTCTTCTCTTCCATGCTTGGCCTTGGTCATTTGAATCTTCACGGTCAGCTCATATGAGCCTGAGTATACACAAGGTCCATGCATGAGGTAGTAACCATGACTCATATGTGGAACATAACAGATCGAAGAGGAGTGAGTTCACCTTGTGTCCAATGGTGTATGGTCGAGGTCCTATCGTGTATCCTCTTGGGGCTTGGGGAGTAGTCGAAGTGTACATGGGGTTGATCGTAGGATGCTCCATATCAACCTTGGGCAAGGACCCCGCCCCACGCATACCCCGGCCACCGTTGGGACGTCCAGAAACTAGGACAGGACCAAGAGGCAAGGGGCAACGCAGGTGGTGGTGAGGTGGTCGCGGGCCCTCGGCCAAGGGAGGGCTTGTCGGCGCCTTCCCCAGGGGAGGACCCACATGCCACCGAGGTGATGGCGCCACACGCCTCATGATGCAGGGGGTGCCCTGGCACCGGGCCCCTCTGCTGTGCACGGGGTGCGTCCTCGCATGACCTCCTAGAGCGCTCTGCCAGCCCGAGGCGGGGCCAGCACCTGGAGGTGCGCCGTCGGGGCACGATTTACATGCGATCCAAGGTTAGCGTGACATGTTCCAAAGATATTGGTATAACCGGTGACTGTTGCTGTCGAAGGTGTCGTCGTGGCGTTGGGTTGGCCCGTAAAGAGCCCCGGTCCCGCATGGCCACGGCGATTCCAACGTCCAGGTCACCCAGCAGAACGTGCACAGGCCTCCCCCTTGTTCGTATAACGAGACCATCGGTGGCGGCACAGAGGCACCATGGGCCAGCATCCTGAATCCGTCCCCCGGTCTCTCCGCTTTGCTACCCGCCATTTCGGGTGTCTGGTCACGCCGAACAAGGGGCGGTCCTTCGTTGTGGCTCCTCGAGGGGTCGCCTACCCCGGTCATGTTTTGGGGGAACGCATCTTGAGTCGAGCGAGCGACATCGCATGTGGGGTCGCCACCATGAGATCCTCCGGACTCCCTCTGGAAGGGCAATTAGACAAAGCGAGAGCAGGAGCGAGCCCACGACGGCGTCCGTGACATAGGCAGGATATGACAGGGCTCTGCACCCTCGCAGGCGGCATCGATCAGCTTAGCGACCCGGTGATGACCCACAAGTATAGGGGATCACTGGTAGTCCTTTCGATAAGTAAGTGTGTTGAACCCAATGAGGAGCATAAGGAAATGACAAGCAGTTTTCAAGAAGGTATTCTCTCCAAGCATTGAAATTATCGGTAACAGATATTTGTGTGATAAGATAATTCGTAATGGGTAACAAGTAACAAAAGTAAACATGGTGCAACAAGGTGGCCCAATCCTTTTTGTAGCAAAGGACAGCCTGGACGAACTCTTATACAAAGCAAAGCGCTCCCGAGGACACATGAGATTTGTTGTCAAGTTAGTTTTTGTCATGCTCATATGATTCACGTTTGGTACTTTGATAATTTGATATGTGGGTGGACCGGTGCTTGGGTGCTGCCCTTCCTTGGACAAGCCTCCCACTTATGATTAACCCCTCTTGCAAGCATCCTCAACTACGAAAGAAGAATTAAGATAAATCTAACCACAACATGAAACATATGGATCCAAATCAGCCCCTTACGAAGCATCGCATAAACTAGGATTTAAGCTTCTGTCACTCTAGCAAGCCATCATATAATTATTACTTCCCAATGCCTTCCCCTAGGCCCAAACAATGGTGATGTTTCATGTAGTCGACGTTCACATAACACCACTAGAGGAAAGACAACATACATCTTATCAAAATATCGAATGAATAATAAATTCACAAGATTACTTATAACAAGACTTCTCCCATGTCCTCAGGAACAAACGTAACTACTCACAAAGCATATTCATGTTCATAATCATAGGAGTATTAATCATCATTAAGAAACTGAACATATGATCTTCCACTGAATAAACCAACTAGCATCAACTACAAGGAGTAATCAACACTACTAGCAACCCACATGTACCAATCTGAGGTTTTGAGACAAAGATCGGATACAAGAGATGAACTAGGGTTTGAGAGGAGATGGTGCCGGTGAAGATGTTGATGGAGATTGACCCCCTCTTGATGAGAGGATCGTGGGTGATGACGATGGGGATGATTTCCCCCTCTAGTTGAGATGTTTCCCCGGCAGAACAACTCCGCCAGAGCCCTAGATTGGCTCTGCCCAAGTTCCGCCTCGAGACGGCGGTACTTCATCCCAAAAGCTTCCTTCTGATTTTTGCCAGGTGGCCCACAAGACCGGAGGGTGCACCCTCCACCCTTGTGGATGGCAGGTGGCCCTCTCTGGTGCTTTCTTCATCCAATATTTTTTATGTATTCCAAAAATATTCTTCGTGAAGTTTCAGGACTTTTGGAGCTATGCAGAATAGGTCTCTAATATTTGCTCCTTTTCCAGTCCAGAATTCCATCTTCCGGCATTCTCCCTCTTCATGTAAACCTTATAAAATAAGAGCGAAAAGGCATAGGTATTGTGATATGATGTGTAATAATAGCCCATAATGCAATAAATATCAATATAAAAGCATGATGCAAAATGGAAGTATCTAAAGAATATATGACCTAGAGGCAATAATAAAATAGTTATTTATATTTCATTATGTCATGATAAATGTTTATTATTCATGCTAGAATTGTATTAACCGGAAACTTGATACATGTGTGGATACATAAACAAAATTCAGTGTCCCTACTAAGCCTCTACTAGACTAGCTCGTTAATCAAAGATGGTTAAGTTTCCTAACCATAGACATGTGTTGTCATTTGATGAATGGGGTCACATCAATAGGAGAATGATGTGATGGACATGACCCATCCGTTAGCTTAGCATAATGATCGTTAAGTTTTATTGCTATTGCTTTCTTCATGTCAAATGCATATTCCTTTGACTATGAGATTATGCAACTCCCGGATACTAGAGGAATACCTTGTGTGCTATCAAACATCACAATGTAACTCGGTGATCATAAAGATGCTCTACAGGTATCTCTGAAGGTGTTTGTTGGGTTGGCATAGATCGAGATTAGGATTTGTCACTCTGAGTATCGGAGAGGTATCTCTAGGCCCTCTTGGTAATGCACATCATGATAAGCCTTGCAAGCAATGTGATTAATGAGTTAGTTGCGGGATGATGCATTACGGAACGAGTAAAGAGACTTGACGGTAACGAGATTGAATTAGGTATGAAGATACCGACGATTAAATCTCGGGGAATTAACATACCGATGACAAAGGGAATAATGTATGTTGTCATTATGGTATTACTGATAAAGATCTTCGTAGAATATGTGGGAACCAGTATGAGCATCGAGGTTCCGCTATTGGTTATTGACCGGAGAGGTATCTCGGCCATGTCTACATAGTTCTCGAACCCGTAGGTTCCGCACGCTTAACATTCAATGATGATGATGTATTCCATGAGTTATGTGATTTGGTGACCGAATGTTGTTCGGATTCCCGGATGAGATAGCGGACATGACATGGAGTCTCGAAATGGTTGAGAGATAAAGATTCATACATCGGACGATAGTACTTGGACACCGGAAGTGTTTCGGGGGTACCGGGTACGTATCGGGTCACTAGAAGGGGTTCCGGGCTACCCCCGGCAAACTATATGGGCCTTATGGTCCATGAGGGGAAACACACCAGCCACAAAGGGGCTGGTGCGCCCCCCATATGGGCTGGCCAAATTGGAGAAGGAAAGGGGAAGGAGGGAAGGGAAAAGGGAATAGGATTCCCCCTCCCCCCTCTTCCCTTCTTACTCTGGATAGGAATATGAAAGGGGGGAGGCCGAATTGGGATGTGCCCAAGTAGGATTCCTCCTACTTGGGGCGCCCCCTTGGCTGCCTCTCCTCCCCTCAAACCTATACATATGAGGGGGGCACCACTAGAACACACGACAAACATTGGTTTCCGTGTGCGACGCCCCCCATAGTTTACTCTTCCGGTCATATTCACGTAGTGCTTAGGCGAAGCCCTGCACGGATTACTTCACCATCACCGTCACCACGCCATCGTGCGGGCGGAAGTCTCCCTCGACACTTTGCTGGATCAAAGTTCGAGGGACGTCATCGTGCTGAACGTGTGCAAAACTCAAAGGTGCCATACGTTCGGTGCTTGATCGGTCGGAACGATAAGAAGTTCGACTACATCAACCACGTTGTCAAACGCTTCCTCTTTCGGTCTATGAGGGTAAGTGGACAGACTCTCCCCCTCTCGTTGCTATGCATCTCCTAGAAAGATCTTGCGTGAGCGTAGAATTTTTTTTGAAATTGCATGCTACGTTCCCTAACAGTATCAACTCCCCCAAGCTTAGACCTCACTTGTCCTCAAGCGAAAGCCGATATCGAAAAATATGTCCGCATGTTTAGAGATAGAGGTGTCGATAAAATTAAATACAGACATGAGGGCATCATGATCATCTTTAGAACAACAACATATAATTCCATATAATTTCTTATGCTAAAGTAACAATTCATTCACAATGTAAAGCATGAATCAGAAATTTCATTGAAAACTAACAAACTATGATCTCAGTCATTGAAGTAATTGCAATTTATCATAACATAGGAAAGAGTCAATTCAAGAGCTTTTCAGCAAGTCCACATACTCAACTATGATTTAATCTTTCACAATTGCTAACACTCACGTGATACTTATGGGTACAAAGTTTCAATCGGATATAGAGAAAGATAGGGGCTTATAGTTTCGCCTCCCAACCTTTTACCTCAAGGGTAATGTCAAAAGTAATACTTTATGATAACCTACACACTACTGCAGGATGCTGCTAACGCGACACTACAATCAGAGACCGTTCGAGAAACTGTGTGCGATGCCATAATCGCAAACGGTGGTATATAAAAACCGTCAGAAATGTATAAAATGTTTGCGATGGAGGACGCATCAAACACTGTTCAGATTTTAGTTGCGTGTGTGATGAAGGGCATATAGTTCAATTCAATTAACTGTTTGCGGTGAGGAGGAACAAAATAAATGGGCAACCAGATGAAGGTGTGTGCGATATACAGCATACGGTTCACTCGGATGAACTGTTTGTGATTAGGCAACACAAAAGAAACGGTCAGCCAGATCAAGGTGTGTGCGATATACGGCATGCGGTTCACTCGGATGAACTATTTGCATTGACACAAGAGAACGGAAACGGTTCAACTTAATAAGACGTGTGTGTTGTGCGATGGGATTGCATGCGGTTCACTCGGGCCTTGTCGTCAGTGTGTGACCTCTATGGCAACCGTTCGCTCCCTAGGCGCCTCTTCGTGTACTATGGCAACTATCCACCGACTCTTCGCATTTCCCTCTCGATTTGGAACTACTGTTGCATGCTAGCTCTTCCTCCCTCCTCCACTTGCCTTCACCCTTCCTTTTGCCATTGTTTTATCATCTTCTCCATGGAGGGAACAAGCCAGACATGACCCCGTTATTCTTGCCCCGATCTAAATGATGACATGGTGGAGGAACTCACTGATCGGTGCGATGACATCGCCTCGGCTAGCATGGCAGGTTCGTTCAAGACCATTCTTGACTCAACTAATAACATCATTACAAGGAACCCAAGGGTCTAGGAGCAGTTTGATATCCCCTATCTTCTTCGCCGTGACCCAGCTGACTGGCGCGGGAACGAGGGAAGCCTCGCCTTATGTAAGTTGATGCCGCTTGATAATGATACGTATGATGTTAAGATGGCATCCCTTGAGGGAAAGGCTTGGGAAGGCGCAAATGGAGATTGGGTTGTTTATATTGGGACAACTGCGAGTGGGAACTTGTGAATGTGTACACTCGTCACCGGGTTCCACTTCGAAAAATCTTAGATGGCTGCCCAGAGGTTGAGTACACCGGTATTCTATGTGAGTTCAAATACGATCATGCTGACTATCGTCTACGAAACATGGCAATTTGTTGAGTTCCCAATTGCTCTTTGGGTCATAGGAATGCTTATCTTGTCGCTATCTTTGACAAGCCTGTTGCCGTCCTTCATGGTACGACTCGATGGATATTGCTCAAAAATCAATTTCTATACACGGATGAGTACTGTGATGCAATTCAATACGAGGGTCTTGTGTTTGCTGCCAACACTCGTGGCACTATTTTTGCGTGGAATCCTCATGATTTCGGTACATTTTTCTTCCATCGTAATTATAATTGTTTCATCCACATGCTTGCAGGTTAGCTAGTTTCCCTTTACTAATTAACCTTCTTGTGCTTCCAAGGTCCTGTGAACATTCCACCACCTATACTTGCAAATTTTATTCATGAGCATGAGGACGAGCAGGACCCATATACTCAGTGGCGCCTGGCAACTTATTCAGATGGATCACCTCTTCTTGTCTGCATACGGGGCACTGCTGATGTTACTAAGGAAGCAGGTGTTGTCTCGTATGGTCGCACTCTCCAGACCTATTGCAACATCCGTTGCAGGGTATTCGGAACGGATACTGGTGTACTAGCACCAACACCTTTTCCCTGGTTCTGTATTGAAAGTCTTGGAGGAAACTCGCTCTTCCTTGGACAAAACTATTCAATGATGGTGGAAGGCGATCCAGCTGTTGTTGACACAACGTTACTACCATTTATGAGAAGCAACTGTATCTATAACTTGGACATTACTATGCTTCCCTACCGCCCAAATATGGGTATTGAAATAGGCCGCTTCAGCCTGGATGATCAGTCCTGCGTTGGTCTCAAGATTGACAGTAGCTGGCCCTTCCTAGAGAATCACTTCTGGTTCAAAGCAAGCGTTTCCAACGCTGACGAGTGCTTGAGCTGAAGTTCATTTCATTGCTTTGTTATTTGTCGTGTGAGAAAAACTTTACTAGAATGTTTTGTAGGAAATGATCTATAATCCAACGTGTATCCTCGTTGTCGTTGTGGGTTGACGACTTGTTGTATGTAATCAATGGTACATTTGCATATGCGTCCATGAACTCACGCCTGCTAGTGGTTTCCATATGAACAATGCTAGTGATTTTAGTTGCAAAAATTAGATAGTGCTAGTGATTTGTAGCTGCATATTTTGACAAATCGCAGTGTTACAAGGTTGACAAATGGCAATGTTACTAGATAAACAAATGTCAATCTTTCTAGTTTGAGAAATGGCAACATACCCAAAATGATAGTTATGCAAATCTTACCCAATTGTTTGTACGTGGTTGCACACGGGTCATGCAAAACAACCGTTTGCGTTGAAGGCTTGTAGAAATCCTGCTCGACACATTTTCCCTTGGCTTCCTAGGGAAGCTGTCGGTTTGCATACAGGTGTTCTAACTAAACGTTTGCGATGAGTGTTTTATATTTAAAAACAGTTGACATTTTTTTGAAAGAAAATCATTTGATAAGTCTGTACATTAAGAGAGAGAAACACAAGTTCGTTCAAACCATATCTTTCATTCAGTCACACTGCAAATTTATGTTCATATGATCGAGAATTCGAGATAAAGTATTAAACCCAAAAAGAACTATTTCCGGCGGCGGCGGAGGTGGCATGCCGCGCCATCGTTGTCATTTTCATCCTCCGGGACGCCATTGTTGAAGTCTTCAAGGCAGCACAAAATGTTCTTCACTTGTAAATCAAACATCATGTCATCGTGCGAACGACGGGCGGGGCGTGGGAGGACAGCAACTGGCGCCGCTGGGAGGTAGCGGTCAATGGTAGAGTCCCATGCCGCTGAGGGGGGGGGGCGCACGGGCACGGGCGCGGTGGGTGCAGCCAAACGCACGGGGGCAGGTGCCACGGTGGGTGGAGGGGCGCGCACGGGCACGGGCGCTGGCATGTACACGAGCTCGCGCGGGTCCGCGGAGACCTAGTTGACGCCCGCGGCTTCCAGCTCTACGATAGTTCTCGGCGACCAGCCCGTCAATGCTACAGGGATGGTCGCTGGCGCGAGCACGGGGATGGGAGCTGGGACGGGAGCGGGGGCAGCAACCGCCTCAGCCAGCTCGTTCTGGGCCATGTCCATGAGGCCCCATTCCTCCTTATTTTCTATCTCCTCCAGCTAGGAGTCGATTTCACCAAACTTGAAGACAAGGGGCATATGATCATTCTGTGCCATGGCGGTGGAGGTCTGCGGGGGGAGGGGAATGGGACGCGAACAATAAGGCCGCCTATATTAAACAGCGGCTCCGGAGCCATTAATGCAGACGAAGGCGGGCGGCCATGGAAGTCAAAGGGCTCGCTTCCTAGTGAGCTTCTGCAGCGTACAACTCGCACGCTTACCGGGGAGCCTGCGCATTGGAGGACAGCTTGCACGCCTCTCGGTCAGCCTGCGCATCGGACTACGCTCGCATGCCTCCCGTTCAATCAAGGTCAAGCAGCTGTCCGCACGGCACCTCCTACAGCCATTAAAACCAAGACACGTGGCGTCAGGTGAATGGTTAATAGAAGGCACACGGTTTGAATTATATAAACATTTGAGATATTAAAGTGGCAGCTATTTCTCAAAATGCCTTTGTTGACAGTCATTATTTGAGTGCGCCTTCTCTCAAAATGGAAACAAAAAATACCACATCATGTCGGGTGCCATTCCATGATAGCATGCCAAGTTTCATGAATTTCAGACGAGTTTTGGATTTACTAGAATTTAATAACCAGGCATCTCAATGTTTTGTTAGCAATCAACGGTGCCCTGCTGTTTGAAATTCACTCCCATTTCTTGCATGGGACCTAAGCATGCACCCAAGCACACATATTTGATTTTTCAACTAATTTATATGCACTGGTGTAACATCCCAATTTTCAATTTGAATGTTATACATAGGTCATCATATGCATATCATATTTTATTTGCATTTTGTTTGTGATCCTAGAAATCCTAAGTGACTCAAGGACCCATGGAGAGAGATGGGGATTTCATTATTTTCATATTTGAATGCTTTCAAATTTGAAGAGAGGATCATTTTGATTTTAATAAATTTTCTCTCTGAAATATTTCCATTTTTAAAAATAAATGGGAGGAGATAAAATGACTTCTCCAAAATCAGAGGGGAATATTGGAGGAAAAATATTAAAATAAAATAAATATTTTATTGGGAATTTTATTGCTATTTTATTTGAATTAGAAAAATATGCATTTGCCAAAATTGCATTTTAGGCCAGAAAAATGTTCACTTTGTTCTAAAAATTTTATTTAGACGGTGAAAATTGTTTTGACATTTTTATAATTTTTATATTTTATTAGGTTTTTATTTTCGGCTGAATTTAGTTTAAAAAAAGGGTTCCTGCCCGACTGGGGCGCCCAACCGAGCAGGCTAGCCCACCTACGCCACCACATCCCCGCGCCGCGCCGCCGTGCCGCCGACGGACTCCAACAGGAGTCTGAGCCGGACTCCTCTCGCCGCCGCCACTTGCCCAAGCCACCGCCCCCAAGGCTTTAAAAGCCGAGACCCCCGGGCCCCTCTCGCCACCACCGCTGATAGAGGCAAAGGTGTCCCGTCTTTCGATGAGATGGTGGCTACCAGTTTGGAGGAAGTCAACTTTGACGATCCGACTACGAATGTGCGAGGACGTCGCGCCTTAGCAATCAACCTGACCACGAGAGGTTATTGACCACGCCGGAGCACAATCAACCTGACCACGAAGGTCTGTTTCCTGCAGGAAAACGAAGAACAAGCAAGAAACTAAGATTGCAATCTGGATATTGAGAATATAATAGGAAAGCTTTATTGATCAAGGTGGGGTTCTGTGACATCTTGGTCTGGTCATTGAACACAAATGAAGTACGCGAAGTTGCTATGGCGAACTTTTAATCTAAGCAAAACCCAAAGTCTAAACGATGCCCTAAGGGTTGTATATATGGAGGAAGAGGGGGGAAATTTCGTGGCCCTTGGTGGAGGGGTCCGAAACCAACCCTAACTCTTGTTTCCCCACACATACGGACTCTAAAAACAGCCTATACTTAAGTATTTCGAAAATACTTGGGCCTGGCCCAATAATAAGGTGACACAACACCTAGAATAGCCTCTGGACGTAATTTATGAAGTGGCATCTTGTATAGTTCATCCAAGGCTTCGTGCACTCCTTATGGTGGCTTAAAAGTCCTGAAATCATCACTTGTAACTCCGTTCTTGATCCCCTTGCGCATGCCATCATCTCCATGCTTGGTCTTGCTCCAATGTTCATCCCTCTTATCCATGTCAAGCCCTTCATTTGTAAGCAAAACAAATGTATCCAATTTAGGCAGCATCATATTCTCATGGACATTAGAATCATTACCAAGAAACAAAAGTACCTAATAATTTAATTGGCGTGCGTGAGCTCTAGTAATTGGTCCAGTATGTATAGCAGCAGGGGCTGTGGGTGTAACAATGGTATTGATGTCCTCATCATCCTCCCCTTCTTGAAATGAAGTCGTCCTCGACGGAAGCTCATCTTCCTCAGCCAAATAAGGCTTCAAATCTGCAATGTTAAAAGTGGGACAAACCCCAAAATCTACATGCAGCTCAAGTTTATATGCATTATCATTTATTTTCTCTAACACCTTAAAAGGACCATCGGCACGTGGCATTAGCTTTGATTTGCGCAAATTAGGAAATCTATCCTTACGCAAATGTAACCAAACAAGATCTCTAGGTGCAAACACAACATGTTTTCTACCCTTATCTCCAACAAGTTTATATTTAGCATTCATACTCTGAATGTTTTCCTTAGTTAACTCATGCATTATTAAAATCAATTCATCATGTTCTATAGCATCAAAATTAACCTTCTCCAAAGATGAAAGAGGCAACAAATCAATAGGTACACGAGGTAGGAAACCATACAAAATTTCAAAAGGACACATCTTAGTAGTAGAATGCAATGAACGATTATAAGAAAATTCAATATGAGACAAGCATTATTCCCACATTTTCTTATTATTCTTCAAAACCGCCCTAAGCATAGTAGACAATGTTATATTGACTACTTCAGTTTGTCCATCAGTTTGGGGGTGACAAGTAGTACTAAAATGTAGTTTAGTCCCCAACTTAGCCCATAAACATCTCCAAAAGTGGCTAAGAAATTTAGTATCATGATCTGAAACAATAGTATTTGGCACATCATGCAAGCGAATAATTTCACGAAAGAAGAATCAGCAACATTAACAACATCATCGCTTTTATGACATGGTATAAACTGTGCCATTTTCGAAAATCAATCCACAAAAACAAATATGCTATCCCTCCCCTTCTTTGTTCTAGGTAAATCTAAAACAAAGTCCATAGATATATCCTCCCAAGGAACACTAGGTACTAGCAAAGGCATATATAAACCATGAGGATTGAGTCGTGACTTAGATTTTTGACATGTAGTCCAGCGAGCAACAGAGCGCTCAACATCTCGTATCATCTTTGGCCAAAAGAAATGGGTAGCAAGTATATCCTCCGTCTTCTTGATGCCAAAGTGTCCCATTAATTCTCCTCCATGCTCCTCCTGCAACAACAAAAGATGAACGGAGCTAGCTGGAATGCATAGCTTGTTAGCACGAAACACAAATCCATCGTTAACAACGAACTTGTTCCAAGTTCTCCCTTCCTTACAATTCTACAATACATCTTTAAATTCAGCATAATGCACATATTGATCTTTGATGGTCTCCAAACCAAATATTTTAAAGTCAAGTTGTTAAAGCATAGTATAACGACGAGACAATGCATCAGCATTAACATTTTCTTTACCCTTCTTGTGTTTAATGACATAAGGGAAAGTCTTAATGAATTCAACCCATTTAGCATGTCTACGGTTCAGTTTTGCTTGACTTTTAATGTGTTTCAAAGATTCATCATCAGAATGTATAACAAATTCCTTGGGCCATAAATAATGTTGCCTTGTTTCTAAGGTCCGAACAAGAGCATATAATTCTTTATCATAAGTAGAATAGTTCGGACTAGGCCCACCCAATTTTTCAGAAAAGTATGCAACAGGTTTGCCATCTTGTAATAACACACCTCCCAATCCAATTCCACTAGCATCACATTCAAGCTCAAAATTATTATTAAAATCAGGAAGTTGGAGTAAAGGAGCATGTGTCAACTTATCTTTCAATACCGTGAAGGCTTCTTCCTGTGCGGTACCCCAAATAAAAGGCACATCCTTCTTTGTAAGCTCGTTGAGAGGTCCAGCAATGGTGCTGAAATATCTCACAAAACACCTATAGAAACTAGCGAGGCCAAGGAAACTCCTCACTTGTGTGACCGTTTTGGGCTGCGGCCAACTCTCAATATCTTCAATCTTCACTTTATCAACTTCAATTCCCTGGGGAGTAACAACATAGCCAAGAAAAGATACTCGGTCGGTGCAAAAGGTGCACTTTCCAAGGTTACCAAACAAACGTGCATCACGTAGAGCAATAAAAACATCACGTAAATGTTCCAAATGTTCCTCCAAAGTTTTACTATAAATCAATATATCATCAAAATAGACTATAAGAAATCGTCCAATGAAAACACGTAAAACTTCGTTCATTAACCTCATGAAAGTACTAGGTGAATTAGTTAACCAAAAAGGCATGACTAACCACTCATATAAACCAAACTTAGTTTTAAATCTTGTTTTCCATTCATCTCCCAATTGCATACGAATTTGATGGTATCCACTATGCAAATCAACTTTGGAGAAAATTGTAGAGCCACTCAATTCATCAAGCATATCATCTAGCCTAAGAATAGGATGATGATAACGAATAGTCATATTATTAATGCCTCTACAATCAACACACATACACTACGTACCATCCTTTTTAGGCACTAGTATAATAGGAAGGGCACAAGGACTAAGAGATTCACGTATGTAACCTTTGTCGAGCAGCTCCTGTACTTGACGCATAATCTCCTTCGTCTCCTCTAGATTGGTACGGTATGGTGCACGGTTGGGTTGCGATGCACGGGGAATTAAGTCAATTTGATGCTCAATCCCTTGAATAGGTGGTAATCCCGGTGGCACGTCTTGTGTGAAGATGTCAGCGAACTCCTGCAAAATGTTAGTGACAGCTGGGGGCAAAGAGGAAGGCACATCATCGAATGAAAATAATGCCTATTTGCACACAAAAGCATAGCAAACAGATTTGCTGAAATCTAGCTCATCAATATAAGATTTTGTTGCAAGTAAACATGCACTTTTTAATTTAATTTCAGAAGCAACACTAGATGGTTTATTATTAGGTTTCATTTGTTGCTCAAATTCTTTTGCCACAATCTAATTTTCACTGTTATTTTTCTCATGTTTTGCTTTATTATCTCTATTAATATCATATTTCAAAATGGATTCAGGAGTCATAGGAAGAAAAGTAATATGGCTATCCTTATGAACAAGGGTATACTGATTATTTCTACCATGGTGTACGGATTTTTTTATCAAATTGCCATGGTCTACCAAGTAATAAGGAACATGCTTGCATGGGTACCACATCACAATCAACATAATCAACATATGTAGAGATACTAAAATGCACATGAACAGTACATGTTACCTTAACCTTGCCGCTGTTGTTGAACCATTGGATGTAGTAAGGATGTGGATGTGGTATTGCGGTGAGAGATAGCTTCTCCACCATCTCCATGCTAGCCATGTTGTTGCAGCTCCCTCCATCTATGATGACGCGAACAAAACATTCCTTCACAACTCCCTTTGTATGGAACAAATTGTGCCTCTGATTTTGCTCAGCTTGTATGACTTGCATACTCAAAACACATTGAGCAAGTAAACATTCATACCTGTCAGCTTCTTCAGGAGCCACGTATTTCATCTCATGATCAGAATCATCTCCACCGTGTTCTTCACGTGCAATAAGAGCCAAAGTATCCTCATCATAGTTACTAGCGAACTCATACCCACCATCCTCAGTAGCAATTATCAAATGCTGAGATTTGCATTCTCTCGCAAAATGTCCTCTTCCCTTACAACGACGACAAATAATATCACTTGTGTGCCCTGTTGATGCGATGGAAGAAGAAGAGGTCTGCGCAGGCCCAGTAGGTGTGCTCTTGGCAGATAGTGGTGGTTGTGCCTACTTTCTTGTATCACGGCTGGAGGTGGCACCTGATGGAGGTACAGGTTCAGTGGAAGTAGAGGATACACGTGGTGTCCATGATGAAGATCGACCTGCAGAAAAGTTAGTTCGTGCCAATGCCTGTCGATCCTGCACTTCACGTTCAGCTTTACAAGCAAGATGGAATAAATGAGTTATATTATTATACTCCTTATACTCTAGAATGGTCTGAATCTCTCTATTTAATCCACCCATAAAACGTGCAAGCATAGCTTCATTCTCCTCAACAATACCACATCTAATCATGTTAGTTTGTAATTCTTGATAATATTCTTCTACAGATTTTTTTCCTTGTCTTAAACGCTGCAATTTTTGAAGTAATTCACGTTGATAATATGGTGGAACCCAACGAGTATGCATAGCAGTTTTCAAAGCAGCCCAAGTAGCTGGAATAGGATATAATCTACAATGTTCAGACCCCCAAACACATGCAAAAGTAGTGAAAGCACAAACAGCAGCAGGAACACATCTCTCCTCGGGATATTGTAAACAAGTAAAACATTGTTCAGTTTCTAACTCCCAAGTAAGTATATATAAGTTACATATCTACCCTCAAATTGTGGAATATTCAATTTCAGTTTAGGAAAAAGGTCATGATCTTATACCTTGGGTGGTGGTGCAGCCCTACCGTTGCGATGATATACCTGAGGACGACCTGTTGGTGGTGGTGCTGGTGGTTGCATGTAGTTCTGATTTTGATCAACCTCATCCTCATAATCGTCCTCCACCTCTGCAGTAGCAGCAGGAGCTACAGAAGCATCAACAACGGCACCAGAATTTCGCCCAGGGTCAATGGGAACGTGTTGTGCTCGTCCTACTTGATTTGGAAGGCGACATTGTTGTTGTTGTTGTTGTAGAGGTGCGATAGGTGCAGCCGGTGGTGGTGGTGGAAGACGTGCTAGCAATTCATTAAACTTGTTATCGAGCTTTGTTTCGAACGTCTTCTCAATGCCATCTATCTTCTCCATGGCCTCTTCAAATCTGTTTAGCACATCTTGCACTTGTCCACTTATCATTTGCTGAAATTTATCATGCAACTCCTGATTCGTCATGTTCTCCCAGCCTGTCTCGTCGGCTTGTGATCATGCCATGGTTAGCAGCAATAGAAACACACAAGAATATGATCCTACAGACTACTAACAAGAGGTGGTGGTGGGTGTCACAAATCCGTCAAGAAAATCTCAAATTCTTACCAGTTCTTACCCAAGAGCAGGCGGTGATCGGCAACCATCATAGTCAAAACTCTCAAAGCTTGGATAGAGAGATTACCAGGGAGAGTCAAGCACACGACGTAGATGTATGTGGAGCTAGGAAGGCTTATAATATGGTAGCAAAAAGGGTCAGCAATAATCAATTCAGAGATGCAAAGTTGAATAAACGTTCAACGACGGTACTATGCTGGTCCTAGGCTAGACTGTGCTAGAGACGCGAGCCTAGAACACTAACAAAATCACGGCGCTGCACATAAACAAGGGAAAAGCACACTCTAGAATTTTTTTTCGCTCTTTTTTTGGCGCTCCTCTTTTTATTGCGCTCCTCTTTATTTTGCGAAAATTCACTATAATGACGAGTGTCTCAAAACTCTTCCCAAGTCAAACTGACACGATCGGCATGTAATTTTTTTTAATTTTTTCGGAAATCAGGGCAGCGACGATGAAAAAGTGCGACAAAAAATCACTATGATGGCCCGTGGCTCAAAAGACTCAGAAAATCCTAAAAATGGGACAGGGGCAAATATTTTTGCCTGCGAAAATTTTGGCATAAAAACTGCCCGAGGGTCCCCAGACTCTTTTTTTCCGAAACCTACTCAGGCACGGAAACACGAATGGGAAATTAGATGGATCTCTAAAACAAACCTAATATGAAACGAACTCAGATTGGTGGTGGATATATGGTGGTAGGATATGGCAGCGGTGGTGGTATATGGATACGGATTGGTGGTGGTATATGGATACGGATTGGTGATGGTATATGGATACGGATCGGTGGCGGATAAGTGGTGGTGGTAGATGGCAGGGGCGATGATGATGGTGCGGCGGCGGCGTGACAACTTATGACCAGAACTCGAAACTCTAAAAGACTAGACTCTAAGACTAGCAACTAGACACGATGATGCAACCGCAGATTCAACAAAGCAAAATACTTAAAAGACTATGCAAAGGCTCAGACTAGTTCAGATATGATGAACTAACCCTAATTTTTTTGGCTTTTTCGTGGACTGTAGGTATGAAGAACAGACTCGATCTAAACTACGAAAAACTGTAAAAACATTGCAAGTTTTATGCGGAGGGTGCCGACTCAGTTCGTCCTAGCCCCCTTAATCTTTTTCATGTTCCCTTTGCTTTTTGGCTTGTGCTCTTGCTTGCCGGATAGCCGCTCTGCGGTCTGTGGCTGAGAGTGGGCCATGAAGTGGAGTGTACAGTACTCAGAGTCTGGGAGCAGATTCAACCGAGTAGATACTTGTAAAGGAAACGGCCGGCTCGCCCGAACCGTTTTTCTTCCCAGACGTTTTTCGCATGGGTGGCCTCCAGCGTTCACTCTTGCTAGCCGGACAGCCACTCTGCGGTCTGTGGCTAAGAGTGGGCCTTTGGTACCGCGCACGCTACTAAGCCCTCTGTGGGAACTAACGTCTCAGGCCAAGCGGCCAGCCCCCGAGCCAACTCTGGCTGGCACCAGGGTGAACAGTGGGGCAACTGTAATGAAATGCAGAGATAGTCCCCCGAGCATTGCGTGGTGCAAAAATATGCGGGTGAGTAGCTAACATTGATTTTTGTGTAGGCGAGGCGGAAGTTGCCGAAGACAGCCAGCGCGGCTCGGCGCTCATGGAGCGCGCCAGTGCACCCGCTGGGTGTAGCCTTCGAGCCTCCGGGTGCTCGAAGGGGGGTCCCAGCCAGTCAGGCTCGACCGGCCAGGCGGCGAGGCGTCTTCCAGTGCCCTTTTTCTTCTTTTTCTCTTCTACCGGTTGCTGGCAGCCAGACAAAATCTTCTCTTGTTTGCAATCTTCCCTGGGGGCGCGCCAGCGCACCCACTGGGTGTATCCCCCGAGATTCGGGCCGACTGCTGAGTAATCGGGCCGGATCTTCCGGCAACTACTTTGTCTTCTTCTACGCGGGGGTGCGTCAACGCGCCCACTGGGTGTAGACCTCGAGATTCGGGCCGACTGCTGAGCAGTCGGGCCAGATCTCCCGGCGACTACTTTGTCTTCTTCTTCATAGGGGCGCATGAGCGCACCCACTGGGTGTACTTTTTTCTTCTTCTCTTTGTCCGGCCATGGGTGGCCGAACGCACATTTGTTTTTCACCCGGCTGGGCAGTCGGCCGTCTAGAAATGAGCAGCCAGCTTGACTTTCCTTTGGGCAGCCGGCCCACCTCTTTTTCTTTCTTCTAGCACCCAGCATCTCTTTTCCTCCAGCCGGACGTGGCATTCTCTATTTTCAGCCCGCCATAGCAGCCGGACTCTTCTTCTTTGATTTATATCAGTCGGCCCCTTGACTTTCCTTTGACTTTTCTCCCGGACACCTCTTCCCCCTTTTTTTTCTTTCTTCTTCTCGTCTCCAGCCAGATCTCTCTTTTTCTTTCGTTCTATCAGCCGGCCGACCCCTTCCGTCAATGCGCGTCCGGCCGAAGCAGGCGGCCACAGCGGCCGGGAACCGGCCGCGTCCGCAGACCGGAGCCGGGAGGTGGGGGCTCGGCCCTGGCGGTTGGGGACGGAGCACTCGGCGACAGCAGGCGGTTGGGCCAACATCCGGGGCGCGTAGAGCCCGGCGAGCGGAGCCAGTAGGCGGCAAGGATGCAGCGATAGCAGCCGGCTGGGGGAGCACACGGTAGGAGCCGGCGCGGACACCGGATGCGGAGGCCGGCCCCCGGCGACCTGGCGGACAAGCACGGGAGCGATACTGACGGAAGAGCCGGCGCGCGCGGACCCGACGCGAGTGCGAGAGCGTCCAGGCAGAGCCGGCAAACGCGCGGGCACACGGACGCGAGGTGGTGCAGCAGAGCCGGCGGCCATGGGGAGGCGGAGCGGCACAGCGGGGGTGGCCTAACGACACGAGGAAGCATGGCTCGGTGCTGGGGCCAGCGGCCGGGTGTGGGAGCAGCACAGGCGGCGGGGGCCGGGGCCGCAGCCGGCTCGGGGCTAGCCGGCGCGAAGCCGGCGCGGAGCAAGCGGCGATGCGGGCCGAAGATGCATGTTTGGAGATGGCGAGGCAAGGGAGCAAAAACCGGCGCATGAAGCCGGACGGCGGGGCACAGAGCCCAGGGTCGCCGGGAGCCGGCCAGTGCAGGCGCGGGGTAGGAGCCAGAGGCCAGGAACGGCGGGGCACACGCGGACGTGCAGAGTAGTGTGCCAGCAGGGACCACATGCATGGGGGCGTGCGTGCGTCATATGGCCATAGTACGAGCAGTGTACGGGCGGCGTCCGACCACTGTATGACATCAGACAAGTGTATGGGATGGTTTTATAGCTGCGTATTGGGCATGTCTTGCTTACATCCGACCAATGTAGTGGTAGTGGACGCGCGCTCAGGTTGACGGATGCGACCAACCAAAACAAGGCCCCGCGTGCAGCGCGTGCGCGGACGGACAGCCGGTGTCGCAACGGTGGTGATGACGAAGGTGAAGGAAATATGCCCTAGAGGCAATAATAAAGTTATTATTTATTTCCTTATAATCATGATAAATGTTTATTATTCATGTTAGAATTGTATTAACCGGAAACATAATACATGTGTGAATACATAGACAAACAAAGTGTCACTAGTATGCCTCTACTTGACTAGCTCGTTAATCAAAGATGGTTATGTTTCCTAACCATGAACAATGAGTTGTTATTTGATTAACGGGATCACATCATTAAGAGAATGATCTGTTCGACATGACCCATTCCATTAGCTTAGCACCCGATCATTTAGTATGTTGCTATTGCTTTCTTCATGACTTATACATGTTCCTATTACTATGAGATTATGCAACTCCCGTTTATCGGAGGAACACTTTGGGTACTACCAAACGTCACAACGTAACTGGGTGATTATAAAGGAGTAATACAGGTGTCTGCAAAGGTACATGTTGGGTTGGCGTATTTCGAGATTAGGTTTTGTCACTCCGATTGTCGGAGAGGTATCTGTGGGCCCTCTCGGTAATACACATCACTTAAGCCTTGCAAGCATTGCAACTAAATGAGTTAGTTGCGGGATGATGTATTACAGAAAGAGTAAAGAGACTTACCGGTAACGAGATTGAACTAGGTATTGGAATACCGACGATCGAATCTCGGGCAAGTAACATACCAATGACAAAGGGAACAAAGTATGTTGTTATGCGGTCTGACCGATAAAGATCTTCGTAGAATATGTAGGAGCCAATATGGGCATCCAGGTCCCGCTATTGGTTATTGACCGGAGACGAGTCTCGGTCATGTCTACATTGTTCTCGAACCCGTAGGGTCCGCACGCTTAAGGTTACGATGACAGTTATATTATGAGTTTATGCATTTTGATGTACCGAAGGTTGTTGGGAGTCCCGGATGTGATCACGAACATGACGAGGAGTCTCGAAATGGTCGAGACATAAAGATTGATATATTGGAAGCCTATATTTGGACATTGGAAGTGTTCCGGGTGAAATCGGAATTTTACCGGAGTACCGAGAGGTTACCGGAACCCCCCGGGAGCCATATGGGCCTTAATGGGCTTTAGTGGAAAGGAGAAAGGGGCAGCCCAAGGTGGCCGCGCGCCTCCCCCCTTCCCCTAGTCCTATTAGGACTAGGAGAGGTGGCCGGCCCCCCTCTCCCTCTTTTCCCCTCGGGGAATCCTAGTCCAACTAGGATTGGGGGGGAGTCCTACTCCCGGGAGGAGTAGGACTCCTCCTGCGCCCTCCTCCTGGCCGGCGGCCCCCTTCCCCTTGGTTCCTTTATATACTGAGGCAGAGGCACCCTAGAAACACAACAAGTTGATCCACGTGATCTATTCCTTAGCCGTGTGCGGTGCCCCCAGCCACCATAATCCCCGATAATATTGTAGCGAAGTTTAGGTGAAGCCCTGCTGCTGTGGTACATCAAGATCGTCACCACGCCGTCGTGCTGACGGAACTCTTCCCCGACACTTTGCTGGATCGGAGTCCGGGGATCGTCATCGAGCTGAACGTGTTCTCGAACTCGGAGGTGCCGTAGTTTCGGTGCATGATCGGTCGGATCGTGAAGACGTACGACTACATCAACCAAATGCTTCCGTTGTCGATCTACTAGGTATGTAGATCACACTCTCCCCTGGTTGTTATGCATCACATGATCTTGCGTGTGCGTAGGAAATTTTTTGAAATTACTACGAAACCCAACAGTGGCATCAGAGCCTAGGTTATTTATGTTGATGTTATATGCACGAGTAGAACACAAGTGAGTTGTGGGCGATATAAGTCATACTGCCTACCAGCATGTCATACTTTGGTTCGGCGGCATTGTTGGACGAGACGACCCGGACCAACATTACGCGTACGCTTACGTGAGACCGGTTCCCCCGACGTGCTTTGCACATAGGTGGCTTGCGGGCGACTGTCTCTCAAACTTTAGTTGAACCAAGTATGGCTACGCCCGGTCCTTGTGAAGGTTAAAACGGAGTCTATTTGACAAACTATCGTTGTGGTTTTGATGCGTAGGTGAGATTGGTTCTTGCTTAAGCCCGTAGCAGCCACGTAAAACTTGCAACAACAAAGTAGAAGACGTCTAACTTGTTTTTGCAGGGCATGTTGTGATGTGATATGGTCAAGACATGATGTTGAATTTTATTGTATGAGATGATTATGTTTTGTAACCGAGTTATCGGCAACTGGCAGGAGCCTTATGGTTGTCGTTTTATTGTATGCAATGAAATCGCGATGTAATGCTTTACTTTATTACTAAGCGGTAGTGATAGTCGTGGAAGCACAAGCTTGGCGAGACGACAACGATGCTACGATGGAGATCAAGGTGTCACGCTGGTGACGATGGTGATCACGACGGTGCTTCGGAGATGGAGATCACAAGCACAAGATGATGATGGCCATATCATATCACTTATATTGATTGCATGTGATGTTTATCCTTTTAGGCATCTTATCTTGCTTTGATTGACGGTAGCATTATAAGATGATCTCTCACTAAATTATCAAGAAGTGTTCTCCCTGAGTATGCACCGTTGCGAAAGTTCTTCGTGCTGAGACACCACGTGATGATCGGGTGTGATAGGTTCTACGTTCAAATACAATGGGTGCAAAACAGTTGCACACGCGGAATACTCAGGTTATACTTGACGAGCCAAGCATATACAGATATGGCCTCGGAACACGGAGACCGAAAGGTCGAGCGTGAATCATATAGTAGATATGATCAACATAACGATGTTCACCATTGAAAAGTACTCCATCTCACGTGATGATCGGTTATGGTTTAGTTGATTTGTTTCACGTAATCACTTAGAAGATTAGAGGGATGTCTATCTAAGTGGGAGTTCTTTAATTAATTTGATTAACTGAACTTAAATTTATCATGAAATTTAGTACCTGATTAGTATCTTGCTTGTTTATGTTTGATTGTAGATAGATGGCTCGTGATGTTGTTCCGTTGAATTTTAATGCGTTCCTTGAGAAAGCAAAGTTGAAAGATGATGGTAGCAATTACACGGACTGGGTCCGTAACTTGAGGATTATCCTCATTGCTGCACAGAAGAATTACGTCCTGGAAGCACCGCTGGGTGCCAGGCCTGCTGCAGGAGCAACGCCGAATGTTATGAACGTCTGGCAGAGCAAAGCTGATAACTACTCGATAGTTCAGTGAGCCATGCTTTACGGCTTAGAATCGGGACTTCAACGACGTTTTGAACGTCATGGAGCATATGAGATGTTCCAGGAGTTGAAGTTAATATTTCAAGCAAATGCCCGGATTGAGAGATATGAAGTCTCCAATAAGTTTTATAGCTGCAAGATGGAGGAGAACAGTTCTGTCAGTGAGCATATACTCAAAATGTCTGGGTATAATAATCACTTGATTCAATTGGGAGTTAATCTTCCAGATGATTGCGTCATTGACAGAATTCTTCAATCACTACCACCAAGCTACAAGAGCTTCGTGATGAACTATAATATGCAAGGGATGAACAAGACTATTCCCGAGCTCTTCGCGATGCTGAAAGCTGCGGAGGTAGAAATCAAGAAGGAGCATTAGGTGTTGATGGTCAACAAGACCACTAGTTTCAAGAAAAAGGGCAAAGGGAAGAAGAAGGGGAACTTCAAAAAGAACGGCAAGCAAGTTGCTACTCAAGAGAAGAAACCCAAACCTGGACCTAAGCCTGAAACTGAGTGCTTCTATTGCAAGCAGACTGGTCACTGGAAGCGGAACTGCCCCAAGTATTTGGCAGATAAGAAGGATGGCAAGGTGAACAAAGGTATATGTGATATACATGTTATTGATGTGTACCTTACTAATGCTCGCAGTAGCACCTGGGTATTTGATACTGGTTCTGTTGCTAATATTTGCAACTCGAAACAGGGACTACGGATCAAGCGAAGATTGGTTAAGGACGAGGTGACGATGCGCGTGGGAAACGGTTCCAAAGTCGATGTGATCGCGGTCGGCACGCTACCTCTACATCTACCTTCGGGATTAGTATTAGACCTAAATAATTGTTATTTGGTGCTAGCATTAAGCATGAACATTATATATGGATCTTGTTTGATGCGAGACGGTTATTCATTTAAATCAGAGAATAATGGTTGTTCTATTTATATGAGCAATATCTTTTATGGTCATGCACCCTTGAAGAGTGGTCTATTCTTGTTGAATCTCGATAGTAGTAACACACATATTCATAATGTTGAAGCCAAAAGATGCAGAGTTGATAATGAAAGTGCAACTTATTTGTGGCACTGCCGTTTAGGTCATATCGGTGTAAAGCGCATGAAGAAACTCCATTCTGATGGACTTTTGGAACCACTTGATTATGAATCACTTGGTACTTGCGAACCGTGCCTCATGGGCAAGATGACCAAAACACCGTTCTCTGGTACTATGGAGAGAGCAACAGATTTGTTGCAAATCATACATACAGATGTATGTGGTCCAATGAATATTGAGGCTCGTGGCAGATATCGTTATTTTCTCACCTTCACAGATGATTTAAGCAAATATGGGTATATCTACTTAATGAAACATAAGTCTGAAACATTTGAAAAGTTCAAGGAATTTCAGAGTGAAGTTGAAAATCAGCGTAACAAGAAAATAAAGTTTCTACGATCTGATCGTGGAGGAGAATATTTGAGTTATGAGTTTGGTGTACATTTGAAAAATTGTGGAATAGTTTTGCAACTCACGTCACCCGGAACACCTCAGCGTAATGGTGTGTCCGAACGTCGTAATCGTACTTTACTGGATATGGTGCGATCTATGATGTCTCTTACTGATTTACCGCTATCGTTATGGGGATACGCTCTAGAGACGGCCGCATTCACGTTAAATAGGGCACCATCAAAATCCGTTGAGACGACGCCTTATGAACTGTGGTTTGGCAAGAAACCAAAGTTGTCGTTTCTGAAAGTTTGGGACTGCGATGCTTATGTGAAAAAGCTTCAACCTGATAAGCTCGAACCCAAATCAGAGAAATGTGTCTTCATAGGATATCCAAAGGAAACTATTGGATACACCTTCTATCACAGATCCGAAGGCAAGACTTTTGTTGCTAAGGCGGAAACTTTCTGGAGAAGGAGTTTCTCTCGAAAGAAGTGAGTGGGAGGAAAGTAGATCTTGACGAGGTAACTGTACCTGCTCCCTTATTGGAAAGTAGTACATCACAGAAAACTATTTCTATGACACCTACACCAGTTAGTGAGGAAGCTAATGATAATGATCATGAAACTTCAGAACAAGATACTACTGAACCTCGTAGATCAACCAGAGCAAGATCCGCACCAGAGTGGTACGGTAATCCCGTTCTGGAAGTCATGCTACTAGATCATGATGAACCTACGAACTATGAAGAAGCGATGGTGAGCCCAGATTCCGCAAAGTGGCTTGAAGCCATGAAATTTGAGATGGGATCCATGTATGAGAACAAAGTGTGGACTTTGGTTGACTTGCCCGATGATCGGCAAGCAATTGAGAATAAATGGATCTTCAAGAAGAAGACTGACGCTGACGGTAATATCACTGTCTACAAAGCTCGACTTGTCGCAAAAGGTTTTCGGCAAGTTCAAGGGATTGACTACGATGAGACCTTCTCACCCGTAGCGATGCTTAAGTCTGTCCGAATCATGTTAGCCATTGCCGCATTTTATGATTATGAAATTTGGCAGATGGATGTCAAAACTGCATTCCTGAATTGATTTCTAGAAGAAGAGTTGTATATGATGCAACCAGAAGGTTTTGTCGATCCAAAGGGAGCTAACAAAGTGTGCAAGCTCCAGCGATCCATTTATGGACTGGTGCAAGCCTCTCGGAGTTGGAATAAATGTTTTGATAGTGTGATCAAAGCATTTGGTTTTATACATACTTTTGGAGAAGCCTGTATTTACAAGAAAGTGAGTGGGAGCTCTGTAGCATTTCTGATATTATACGTGGATGACATATTGTTAATTGGAAATGATATAGAATTTCTGGATAGCATAAAAGGATACTTGAATAAGAGTTTTTCAATGAAAGACCTCGGTGAAGCTGCTTACATATTAGGCATTAATATCTATAGAGATAGATCAAGACGCTTAATTGGACTTTCACAAACAACATACCTTGACAAAATTTTGAAGAAGTTCAAAATGGATCAAGCAAAGAAAGGATTCTTGCCTGTGTTACAAGGTGTGAAATTGAGTAAGACTCAATGCCCGACCACTACAGAAGATAGAGAGAATATGAAAGATGTTCCCTATGCATCAGCAATAGGATCTATCATGTATGCAATGCTGTGTACCAGACCTGATGTGTGCCTTGCTATAAGTCTAGCAGGGAGGTACCAAAGTAATCCAGGAGTGGATCACTGGACAGTGGTCAAGAACATCCTGAAATACCTGAAAAGGACTAAGGATATGCTTCTCGTATATGGAGGTGACAAAGAGATCATCGTAAATGGTTATGTTGATGCAAGCATTGACACAGATCCGGACGATTCTAAATCGCAAACCGGATATGTGTTTACATTAAACGGTGGAGCTGTCAGTTGGTGCAGTTCTAAACAAAGCGTCGTAGCAGGATCTACATGTGAAGCGGAGTACATAGCTGCTTCGGAAGCAGCGAACGAAGGAGTCTGGATGAAGGAGTTCATATCCGATCTAGGTGTCATACCTAGTGCATCGGGTCCAATGAAAACCTTTTGTGACAATACTGGTGCAATTGCCTTGGCAAAGGAATCCAGATTTCACAAGAGAACCAAGCACATCAAGAGACGCTTCAATTCCATCCGGGATCTAGTCCAGGTGGGAGACATAGAGATTTGCAAGATACATACGGATCTGAATGTTGCAGACCTATTGACTAAGCCTCTTCCACGAGCAAAACATGATCAGCACCAAGGCTCCATGGGTGTTAGAATCATTACGGTGTAATCTAGATTATTGACTCTAGTGCAAGTGGGAGACTGAAGGAAATATGCCCTAGAGGCAATAATAAAGTTATTATTTATTTCCTTATAATCATGATAAATGTTTATTATTCATGCTAGAATTGTATTAACCGGAAACATAATACATGTGTGAATACATAGAGAAACAAAGTGTCACTAGTATGCCTCTACTTGACTAGCTCGTTAATCAAAGATGGTTATGTTTCCTAACCATGAACAATGAGTTGTTATTTGATTAACGGGATCACATCATTAAGAGAATGATCTGATTGACATGACCCATTCCATTAGCTTAGCACCCGATCGTTTAATATGTTGCTATTGCTTTCTTCATGACTTATACATGTTCCTATAACTATGAGATTATGCAACTCCCGTTTACCGGAGGAACACTTTGGGTACTACCAAACGTCACAACGTAACTGGGTGATTATAAAGGAGTACTACAGGTGTCTCCAAAGGTACATGTTGGGTTGGCGTATTTCGAGATTAGGTTTTGTCACTCCGATTATCGGAGAGGTATCTCTAGGCCCTCTCGGTAATACACATCACTTAAGCCTTGCAAGCATTGCAACTAAATGAGTTAGTTGCGGGATGATGTATTACAGAACGAGTAAAGAGACTTACCGGTAACGAGATTGAACTAGGTATTGGAATACCGACGATCGAATCTCGGGCAAGTAACATACCAATGACAAAGGGAACAACGTATGTTGTTATGCGGTCTGACCGATAAAGATTTTCGTAGAATGTGTAGGAGCCAATATGGGAATCCAGGTCCCGCTATTGGTTATTGACCGGAGACGAGTCTCGGTCATGTCTACATTGTTCTCGAACCCGTAGGGTCCGCACGCTTAAGGTTACGATGACAGTTATATTATGAGTTTATGCATTTTGATGTACCGAAGGTTGTTCGGAGTCCCGGATGTGATCACGGACATGACGAGGAGTCTCGAAATGGTCGAGACATAAAGATTGATATATTGGAAGCCTATATTTGGACATCGGAAGTGTTCCGGGTGAAATCGGGATTTTACCGGAGTACCGGGAGGTTACCGGAACCCCCCGGGAGCCATATGGGCCTTAATGGGCTTTAGTGGAAAGGAGAAAGGGGCAGCCCAAGGTGGCCGCGCGCCTCCCCCCTTCCCCTAGTCCTATTAGGACTAGGAGAGGTGGCCGGCCCCCCTCTCCCTCTTTCCCCCTCGGGGAATCCTAGTCCAACTAGGATTGGGGGGGGGGGGAGTCCTACTCCCGAGAGGAGTAGGACTCCTCCTGCGCCCTCCTCCTAGCCGGCGGCCCCCTTCCCCTTGGCTCCTTTATATACTGAGGTAGAGGCACCCCAGAAACACAACAAGTTGATCCATGTGATCTATACCTTAGCCGTGTGCGGTGCCCCCAACCACCATAATCCTCGATAATATTGTAGCGGAGCTTAGGCGAAGCCCTGCTGCTGTGGTACATCAAGATCGTCACCACGCCGTCGTGCTGACAGAACTCTTCGCCGACACTTTGCTGGATCGGAGTCCGGGGATCGTCATCGAGCTGAACGTGTGCTCGAACTCGGAGGTGCCGTAGTTTCGGTGCTTGATCGGTCGGATCGTGAAGACGTACGACTACATCAACCAAACGCTTCCGTTGTCGATCTACTAGGTATGTAGATCACACTCTCCCCTCGTTGCTATGCATCACATGATCTTGCGTGTGCGTAGGAAATTTTTTGAAATTACTACGAAACCCAACAGAAGGCGGCAAGGATGACGACGAGGACGTGTCGTCCCGTGCGGCCGCTCCTGGGGCGGGTCGAAGTCGAGCCCCCGAGCGCTAGCGGAGAGACGGCTCGACGCCGTGGCGGTGATGGCAAAGAAGGCGAGGACGTGCCACCCCTCGCGGCCATTCCTTGGGCATGTCGATGTCGAGCCCCCGACCGCTATCGGAGAGACGACACGACGCCGTGGCGGTGGAGCCGAAGATGGTCCCGCCGGGACTACGAAACCAGCAGCAGCATGGTAGCATAGTACCGCCCCATGGTGGGCGCCAACTGTCGTGGTATTCTCACGGGGGGGGGGGGTGCAAGACGACAGATGCCACATGGTGGCATAGTGTGAGGGCAAGACTGCTGCTGATAGGCCCGGGAGCGGGTATGCGAGTAGCACACGGTAGTTTACCCAGGTTTGGGGCTCTCCGGAGAGATAACACCCCTACTCCTGCATGTCTGAGTATATCTGGTATAGAGTTGTTCCTGGAGCTGTATCTAAGCTCAGTGCCATAGGCATCTGGCTTTGTATATGTCTCATATGTGGCATGCTCTAGTGGCCGGCCATGCTCATGGCTCGTGGTTGTAAGTATGTGTGTGCTCATGCGTGAGTGCATGTGAGCGTGGATGGATGGATGGTTGGATGGATGCTATATATAGTGAGGCTAGATTAGTATGTAAGCTAGCTAGTGGCATGGTGGGTGGCTTTGGTTGTAAGCAACCTTGGGTAGCTTACAAACCAAGCTATATAGGCCTGGTAGCTAGCTAGCTAGTGGCATGGTGCATGTAATGCTTGTCCACTGGGCACTTTATAAATCAATGCCCAGGGGACACGGTACACTATAGATGATGTCGTGGTACGGCCATCTCGTCGGTGTCTTGTCGGTGTCGGGTCGGGCTGCAGTCGGCAGCCGGCTGGTCGGCGCAGTCAGCAGCCGGCACCTGGCCGGGCAGAGCAGTCGGACAGGGAGCTGGGCAGAGCAGTCGGGCGGGGAGCCGGCAGGAGCGGCCGAGCAGCCGGACTGAGGGGCTTTGCTAGCCCCGATGTCTTGAAATATCGTCTTGCCATCTTCGGGGTGCCCATCGCCAATAACTCTGACATTGATCGTGCTCCGGCGTAGTCAATAACCTCTCGGAGTTGGTTTAGCAATTGCTAAGGCACAACGTCCTCGCACGTTCGTAGTCGGATCATGAAAGTCGATTTCCTCCAAAACAATAGCCACCATCTCACCGAAAGACGGGACACCTTTGCCTCTATCAAGTGGTATCAGATTTCCAGGTTGCTCGGTGAGATTTTATAGTTTTTCGCAGTTTAGATCGAGTTTGTTCTTCATACCTACAGTCCACGAAAAAACCAGAAAAAAAATTAGGGTTAGTTCATCATATCCGAGCCAGTCTCAGCCTTTGCATAGTCTTTTTAGTATTTTGCTTTGTTGAATTTGCGGTTGCATCGTCATGTCTAGTTGTTGGTCTTAGAGTCTAGTCTTCTAGAGTTTCGAGTTTTGGTCATAAGTTGTCACACCACCTCCGCACCATCATCATCGCCCCTGCCATCAACCACCACCGCTTACCGCCACCGATCTGTCTCCATATACCATCACCAATCCACATACCACCACCAATCCATATCCATATACCACCACCGCTGCCATATCCTACCACCATATATCCACCACCAATCCGAGTCCTTTCATATTAGGTTTGTTTTCGAGATCCGTCTAATTTCCGATTCGTGTTTCCTTGCCTGAGTAGGTTTCCAAAAAAGGAGTCTGGAGACCCCCGGGCAGTTTTTAGGCCAAAATTTTCACAGGCCAAAATATTTTTCCCTATCCTAGTTTTTAGCTTTTCTGAGTCTTTTGAGCCACATGTCGTCTTAGTGATTTTTTGTCGCACTTTTTCGTCGTCGCTGCCCTGATTTCCGAAAAAGTCAAAAAATATTTTGTGCCCATCATGTTAGTTTGACCTGGGAAGAGTTTTGAGACACTCGCCATTATAGTGATTCTTTGCAAAAAAAAAGAGGAGCGCAAGAAAAACAGAGCGAAAAAATTCCAGAGTGTGCTTTTCCCTTGTTTACGTGCAGCATCGTGATTTTATTAGTATTCTAGGCTCGCGTCTCTAGCACTGTCTAGCCTAGGACCAGCACAGTATCGTCGTTGAGCGTTTATTCAACTTTGTGTCTCTGAATTGATTATTGCTGACCCTTTTTGCTACTATATTATAAGCCTTCCAAGCTCCACATACATCTACGTAATGCATTTGACTCTCCCTGGTAATCGCTCTATACAAGCTTTGAGTGTTTTGACTACGACGTTTGCCGATCACCGCCTGTTGATGGGTAAGAACTGGTATGAATTTGAAATTTGCTTGACGGATTTGTGACACCCACCACCACCTCTTGTTAGTAGTCTGTCGAATCATATTCTTGTGTGTTTCTATTGCTGCTAACCATGGCATGATCACAAGCCGACGAGACTGACTAGGAGAACATGACGAATAAGGAGTTGCATGATAAATTTCAGCAAATCATGAGTGGACAGGTGCAAGATAAGCTAAACAGATTTGAAGAGGCCATGGAGAAGATAGATGGCATGGAGAAGATGTTCATTACAAAGCTCGATAACAAGTTTAATGAATGGCTCGCACGTCTTCCACCACCACCACTGGCTGCACCGAACGCATCTCTACAACAACAACAACAACAACGTCGCCTTCCAAATGAAGTGGGATGAGCACAGCGCGTTCCCATTGGCCCTGGGCAAAATTCTGGTGCCGCTGTTGATACTTCTGCAGCTCCTGCTGCTACTGTAGAGGTGGAGGACGATTACAAGGATGAGGTCGATCAAAATCAGAACTACGTGCAACCACCAGCACCACCACCACCAGGTCGTCCTCAGGTATATCATTGCAACGGTAGGGCTGCACCACCACCTGAGGTACGAGATCATGACCTTTTTCCTAAACTGAAGTTGAATACTCCACCATTTGAGGGTAGATATGTTCCTGATATATATCTTACTTGGGAGTTAGAAACTGAACAACGTTTTACATGTTTACAATATCCCGAGGAGAGACGTGTTCCTGCTGCTGTTTGTGCTTTCGCTAGTTTTGCATGTCTTTGCTGGTCTGAACATTGTAGATTATATCCTATTCCAGCTACTTGGGCTGCTTTGTAAACTGCTATGCGTACTCGTTGGGTTCCACCATATTATCAACGTGAATTACTTCAAAAATTGCAGCGTTTAAGACAAGGAATTTTTTTGTAGAAGAATATTATCAGGAACTACAAACTGCCATTATTAGATGTGATATTGTTGGGGAGAATGAAGCTATGCTTGCACGTTTTATGAGTGGATTAAATAGAGAGATTGAGACCATTCTAGAGTATAAGGAGTATAATAATATCACTCGTTTATTCCATCTTGTTTGTAAAGCTGAACATGAAGTGCAGGATCGACAGGCATTGGCGCGAACTAACTTTTCTACGGGTCGATCTACATCATGGGCACCACGTGGATCCTCTTCTTCCACTGCACCAGCACCACCATCAGGTGCCACCTCCAGCCGTGATACAAGGAAACAGGCACAACCACCACTATCTGCCAAGAGCACACCCGCCGGGCCTGCGCAGAGCTCTTCTTCATCATGGCATCAACAGGGCACACAAAGTGATATTATTTGTCGTCGTTGTGAAGGAAGAGGACATTTTGCGAGTGAATGCAAATCTCAGCGTGTGATGATTGCTACTGAGAATGGTGGGTATGAGTCCGCTAGTGACTATGATGAGGAGACTTTGGCTCTTATTACACATGAAGAACACGGTGGAGATGATTCTCATCATCAGACGCAATACATGGCTGCTGAAGATGCTGACAGGTATGAATGTTTAGTTGCTCGTCGTGTTTTGGGTGTTCAGGTTACACAAGCCGAGCAAAATCAGAGGCATAATTTGTTCCATACAAAGGGAGTTGTGAAGGAACGTTATGCTCGCGTCATCATAGATGGAGGGAGCTGCACCAACTTGGCTAGCATGGAGATGGTGGAGAAGCTATCTGATGCGGAGCATCCTATGGACATCACCATGTCAAGAGTCTGTTCAATGAGTGACACGTGCGACATCTACTTCACATACGGAAAGGTGAATCATCTCCTTTACACATGCTCACTTGACCCCTTCGAGGATGGTATTCTACTTGACACTTCTCCCGTGTGCATGCATAGGTATTGTCGGAACTTCACGGATGACGAGGAGGAGTGCAAGCACCAAGGAATACCTACACCATCTGCGAGGGAAGCATGGAAGAGAAGATGGAAGAAGAAGGAGCTGCAGAGTCTATAGCGACCTCACGACCAGAAGTCACCGGGCGTCCGACCCTCTACAGCCGCCGGACGACTGACAAACACCGGACTTCCGGCAAGTCCCAGGCACCGGATGTCCGATGCTTATAGGAAATCCGGTGCCACCTATCCCGAAGCAAAACGAAGGACTTCCGACACCCGCCGGACGTCCGGTCCCCCTCGAGCCGTTGGACGTCCGACAACGACCGGACGTCCGATAACTCCCTATGCGCACCCACGGGCCTTTGGCCTTGTATCCCTTCCCACTTACCCTTTCGCCCACTTAGACTATAAATACCCCGTACCCACTCCTAGCTAGGGTTAGGAAATGTGATAGCTCTTTTAGAGATAGAGCTTTACTCATCCACACGGATCTACTCCACAAGAGAGACCGCGGCCCCTCTTCGGAGAAGATCCACGTTGGATTCAAGACACCCCTCTTGGGTGGCCCCCTTCAAGACCTCCTCATGGAGATGAACCTTACCTTGTATCTTTCCCTTTGTTGTTCATGTACCTTGTGGAACTTGTGTTTATGATTGCCTAGTGGATGTGTGATTGGACTTGTTCTTGAGTGTTTCCCCTTGTGATTTCTTTCCGTTCTTCCCCGTGTTCTTCGTGTTCTTAGTTGGGATCCGCTCCTTTCATGAAAGATCATCTGTATAGGGTTCCACCCTACATCATCTTGGTATCATGAGCCACGTTGATCACGATTTCGGAGCCTTCCCTCGTTGTTTTCTAGCCTAATTTTGTTGTGTCCTTCCCAAATTTCGAAAATCCCCACCAAAAATAGCCCCCAATTTTTTTGTGATTTGTTGGTTTGACAAAGTTTTGTTGGATTTGATCCATGGATTTTCTTGGTTTCAAGTGGATCTAGCTTCTCCCCAAGTTTCCCCATCTTTCATCCATGAAATCTCCTCAATTTTGACCCCAAAATCCCCAAATACCACCCAAAATCGCATCCCGAAACTCGCATCTCGCGTTGACCCCGACCTACCGGACGACCGACGCTTTACAGACGTCCGGAGCCCCTAGAACGACCGGACGTCCGCAACTTACCGGACGACCGGAACCCCCTAACCCGAGCAGAATTTACGGATTTTCGACCTGACCGGACATTCGGCCCCCAGACATCCGTCCATTTACGAACGTCCGTAACCTGTAAAAACCGACTTCGCTGAAATTTTGTTTCAGCCATAACTAATTCATCCGAATTCCGATTTTGACGTTCTTTAACTCGTTTTGAAGCTCTTGACATCCCCCTTCCCATAAAAATACCATCAACATCTTTTGACTCCATAAAATTTTGTGAATTTTGGCATCTTTACCTAGGGCTTCCACCACATCATCCGCTACACCACCACCGACTTCCGCAACCTAACCAATTGTGATCCATATAGCATTAGTGGTTGCTTGGGTAGTGATTCGAGTCTCCTAAGGTGTTTTGGCTACTTACGGAAGATTGCTTCTTCATCAACCACCACCATAACTTCCGCATAAGCTTACCCACCATACATTTCTGCCACACCGACTTAACCCAATTTTGTTTGTGTTGTCAGTAGTGTCTCCTAAGGTGTTTCGGCTACTTAGGGACCGTGCTTCCAACTCTGACACTGTGTATAGTCCACCACACTACCCTCCATTTCCGCAATCCAATTGAGCTTCCGCAGCCACCACCGCATTGTGCTACCACCATTTTGACATTTGACATTTGATATTTTGAGTTCGCGGTTTTTTCGTTTCCTAAGGTGTTTCGGCTACTTAGGGACGAGTCTCCATCATCTTGGTATCTCCATCAAGATCACCACCGCTCATCATCGCCACGGACGGTATCCCTCCATTGTACATTCCCTTCCATTGCATTGATAACCCCTAGCCTATTTTGCATTACTTGCCTACTGAGACTAGCCATTTGAGTATTTCCGGCAATGTTACTTGTGCACATTAGTGAGCTACACCTTCCATTCCATATATACCATATCATATTGGTATCATATCATCCCATGTGCCACAAGTTTGTTCCTGCATATATACAATTGTTATCTTGGTTTGTGCATTGTGCAAAAGTGGCCATACAAAAAAAAGAATAAGCTTTTAAGCAAAAGAGAAAGAGGAAAGAAGCTTGTAAGCAATAGCCATAACATCATATCACGTTGCATATACGATTGTCATATCCGATCATCTTGGATCATACCATCGGAACATCATACACATAGCATATTTGGGATAGAAAGCTCATACATTTTTGCATCTTATAGGTTGTGCACAAGTGTCATATCCACCTATTGAGCAATTGTGCTAGCGTCTCTCTTGAGTTGTGCAACACGAGCATTTTCTGTGGATTCCACATTTTGTGCTCATTCCTTGGTTGCACGACCCCATTTATCTATTCGTGTGTGTGTGTTTCCGTGTGCCACATATTGCTATTGGTCTACTTGTTATACTTGCGAATTTGTGAATCTCTTTCAACTTTATTGACTTTTGCTAACATTTTACATTAAATTTTTGTGCCACTATCCTCACCGAGCTACTCCATAAGCTTTAGTTTGTAGGTGTGAGTGAACATGTACGGTACCAATTCCACTATTCTTTCATCTCACATTGAGTGAAATGGGATACATCCTCAACTTTGGGAAAAGGTAACTTGGTATTGTTTATCTCATTTCCTACTCACCTCTACTCGAGTCTTGTGATGGATAGGCAAGGCATTTCATCTTCGGTCTACAACAACAACGACGAGTTTGATGCCATGAACATCTCCAACGACGCCAAGATGCAAGCTCAAATAGAGGAGGTCAAAGCCCTCATCAAGTCCTACAAGCGATATATCTTCCTCATCTTTGAGAAGACGCTCAAGAGCACATGTCTCCGAGCTACCATCTCTGGCAAAATCACATCGGCATCGACACCATCACCAACAAGGACGTGAAGGTCAAGAGCTCAACACCAACAACCGCTCAACGACTTCACCATCTCCCTTGGCATCTTCACCAAGCGACTTCAAGGCATCTTCGCCTATGGACATACAACATCTTCGCCCACAAGCACCTCAAGAGAAGCTCCCTGTCAGTGTCAAAACTGGCGGATCTCGGGTAGGGGGTCCCGAACTGTGCGTCTAGGCCGAATGGTAACAGGAGGCAGGGGACACGAAGTTTTACCCAGGTTCGGGCCCTCTCGGTGGAGGTAAAACCCTACGTCCTGCTTGATTAATATTGATGATATGGGTAGTACAAGAGTTGATCTACCACGAGATCAGAGAGGCTAAACCCTAGAAGCTAGCCTATGGTATGATTGTTGATGTGTATGTTGTCCTACGGACTAGAACCCTTCGGTTTATATAGACACCGGATAGGGTTAGGGTTACATAGATTCGGTTACAATGGTAGGAGATCTGAACATCCGTATCGCCAAGCTTGCCTTCCACGCCAAGGAAAATCCCTTCCGGACACGGGATGGAGTCTTCAATCTTGTATCTTCATAGTCCAAGAGTCCGTCTTGAAGGTATAGTTCGGCTATCCGAACACCCCCTAATCCAGGACTCCCTTAGTAGCCCCTGAACCAGGCTTCAATGACGATGAGTCCGGCGCGCAAATTGTCTTTGGCATTGCAAGGCGGGTTCCTCCTCCAAATACTTCATAGAAGATCTTGAACACAAAGATAGTGTCCGGCTCTGCAAAATAAGTTTCCACATATTGCCATAGAGAGAATAATAATATTAACACAAATCTAATCTGCTGACGTATTCTGTGGTGCGACACGCCACGACCAAGCCTTTATCCAAATCGTTTCATTATCCCACCTCAGCGTGTTATGCGAGGCGGTTTCCTTGGCACGTCTTGTTAAAGCAGAGATCGTGTCCCCTTATTACAGGATTCTCATCAATACAGGCGTGGGTAACCCAACCGCTTCTAGGACTCCTAGATCATAGGCAAGTCCAAGCGGACACGGGGAGGATGCTTGATATCCACCCTCTTTATAAAGCGGCAAAGCTTTTACTTCTCCCTCCCGTGCTCAATCGAATCCTTCCCCCGCCTTAAGCTCAAACGCCCAAAGCTCAGGCTAGGTTCTCCGAACCTTCAGTCATGTCCGGATCCAGCCTTCAAGGATGATGGTTGCCCTCCTCCGTCACGGAATAAGACATCAAAAATTTGAGGGAGGCCAGGTATCTGACTGCCAAAATATCGCATCGGCTGCCTCCCGGGGGGCAGGCCGTCCCCTCTCCCAAACCCAATGAGAGCGTTATGTTCGTCCCCCACTTCCTCCGGGGTTTAGGTTTTGCACTGGATCCTTTCGTCAGGGGCTTGATGTTTTATTACGGGCTAGATTTCCATGATATAGCTCCGGACTCCTTCCTGCATATCACGACTTTTGTTGTCGTATGCGGCCTTCCTCCGGGTTACCCCCCACTTTGGCTTATGGCTCAAGACCTTTGAAGTAAAGCCGACGGTGATCGAAGGGCAACATGTAGAGTGTGGAGGCGCCTCCATACGCAAGATGACGGGAGCTCCGTGGCCCAAAGGTTCCATCCCAGAGGTGTCTGCATTGTGGCAACAGGAGTGGTTCTACATCACGACTCCTAGAAGTGCCAAGTGGGCGGCCGCCCCCATTTTTCGCTCGGGCCCTCCATCACGACTGATGTCATGGATCAGCAGAGGACTGAGCTGGGGTCCAGCCAAGGACGTGACTTTACTACAATGCCGCATTCGAGATATCTTCAATGGAGATCTCAGTTTGGTCGCGGTAATACAAGTTATGCTGGTTCGTCAAGTCCAGCCTTACAAACGTCGGCCCCTTCGCTTGTGGGAGTTCAATCCCGAGGGTCCGTGTGCCATTCAAAATTTTCTCGGCCTGACGCACGAGGATATGTATAAGTCATTCTTTGGACCTCAAGTAGAGAGTCCGGAAATCACCGACGACGTGGGCCTGAGCAGTAACCGCGCCGCCGAATAGGTAAAGAATCTTCTAGCCGAACATATTATCTTTCCTTCGTTACGAAGTTATTTCTGGGAGTTTGCTTTTTCGACCAGGACTGGCTAACAAAGGCGAAGTTGATTCGGTGTTCGGCCCCCCTCCCTGAGGGTTTGGAGAATCCGGTATTGGAAAAGATGCTCCAGACCGCACCTTGCCCGGATCCCTTGAAGGAAGATACTGTGGAGGGTAATGCGGGCGGACGCGGGCCTCCAACGCTGCCTATTTTAACCGAGGGAGAGAGCGTCTCCGTGAAGGAAGACGACCGGAAGAGGAAAAGGACTGGGCCCGGGAATTCGGAAGCCGAAGCTTCCAAACGGGAGATGAAATCTTCCACCGGGGGCCCTACCTTGCGGGGCGGTGCTGCCGCACAAAGTCCGCGGGGGGATCAATTCTCCCGGGAGTCGTAAGTGACCCGAAAACTTTAATAGTACAGATATGCCATCTTTTTCTTCTGAGAAAATAACCACCACATATATTTGTGCAGTTCAGGCCTTAGCCCCTCTCAAATGAGCTTGTCTTCGGGGGATCTTCTTCCAGAGATGATGGAGAGCGAGACGCCTCCTCCGGACTCCTCCGCTCCGGAAGTGGGCGACCCTGAAGTGTCGTCGCGGAGGGCCTCTCCGAGTGCGGAGAGGCCAGAAGGTGATCTAATTGATCCCCGAGGCTCCCAGTGTCCGGCTCCCGAAGAGGGTAGACAAAAGAGTCCGGCGCCGTCTAGCGTGCGATCGGACGTTCTGAGGGAGTTGGTCGGGCGAGCGGCCATCTCATATGATCACCGTGTGCTGATGAATATAGTGATGGAGAGGATATCGTCCGCCGAAAGCGGATTGCATAAAGCTTTTATGAGTCTACTGACAGGCTTTGAGGTACGTAAAAAGGAATGTGTAATAGTCCTGCACATGTTAGGTGTGCCCTGTGTAGATAATAGCCCCTGAGACTCTGGTTGTCGTCGGAAATGATGACGAACGGAGGATCATAGATCCAGGCAATAACCATACTGCCTTTATGTGTGCAGGAGATGGAAGCTCCGGTGGCCAGCCGGACTAGCCAGTTTGCCCGTTTGGAACGGCAGTTGGATGCGGCAGATGCCGACATCAAGCTTGTTAACAGAAGGCTTGACGAGGCGCAGGGTAAGTATCCTTGTCTAGTAAACGCCACATAGGAAGAGTATGATGCCAGTGTTTTTAACATGTTATGACTGCAGATGGAGCTGCCACTGTTGAAGCCTTGCGGGCGGAACTTGCCCGAGCCAAGGAACTAGCAAGATTGGGTAATGCGGCTGCTTTGAAGGCGGCCGAAGAGTTGCGGGCCGAGAAGGCCGCACATGGTGAGAGCCGGAAGAGGATGGCCAATATGGCCGTAGAATTAAAAGCCGCCGTAGACCGTTGCCGGGCTCTTGAAAAGGAAAACCAGGCGAAGGCATCGGACCTTGAGAAGGCTGCTGTAACGCGAAAAGACCTCCGCTCTGCTATGAGGGCACAGAAGGAGGAACTGCGGGAAGCCGGGGATATTGTAGCCGGGAAGTCCTTTATGCTGCAGAGGAATTATGGAGATCCATGCTATGCCCCTCTGGATCGGCTGTGGAGTTCGGAGGATGCACACATGGATTTGGCGGCGAGCGCTGCCGATGCGGCCAAGTACTTCCAGAGTCAGCCGGACCGTGAAGTAGACAAGCTGTTTTGGAAGCAATTCCTTTCTCCCGAGCGTCCACTTTCGTTGACGGACCAATTAGTCGAATGGGCCGGACTGAATAGGTTGTCCAGACTCTCCATGAGGTCTGTTGTGGATCAACTATGGCCCGGAAGGTCAAAACCGAGCAGCTATTTCAGCTTGGTGCAGCAGGTCCTCGATGTGGTGCCGCGCATAAATGCGATGGAGAGGTCGGCGTGCATAGAAGGCGCACGGATGGCCTTTGCCCATGCTAAAGCATACTGGGAAGAGATGGATGCTACCACTGTTGCAGCGCAGGATTCGGCCATAGGTCGAAGGGCTTCTGAGCACTACTTTGAGGAAGTTCTTGAGGGTGCTCATTTGATAGAGACCTAGTGCTCAAAAAATATTATGTTTGAATGACATGTAATCTCATTGTAAGCGAAATGCTTTTAAATTTTTATGAGGATACTTTTATACTTTTTCCTGAAAGTAATGTGATGCCTCCTGGGCGGCCATTTATGTATACATGTGTATAACCTGAAAGATTGCAGTCGTAGGCTTCAACCCCCACGCATATAATGCGAAGGTGTTTGCAGAAACACGCGTTCACACTTAACCCAACATCTTGGTCCTATTAAGGAAGTGATAGCGGAGCGAGCGAGGCAACCAGACTATAATGCTTTAACACATTCACTTAGCCATAGGAGTTTGAGAGTGGGGCTACTAGATAGCCCCTGGTGGCTCCGCACTCTCCCGATCCCGGGGTGCGTATATGCCTGGCCGGAAAGCGGCCCTTCGTTAAGGTGGAGGAATTCTAACATTCCCATGGGTCATCGAGTGGTTGACCAGTCTCACGCTAGATCATGACAGTCAGTTTTCGGCTTTCTCTACTGAGGTGCTCGTCCGGATGAACTAGGGCACAATCGTAGTAGTTCTCCTGGTGCTACCTTAGCCAGTAAGGCAGAACGTAAAGCACCAAAACACAAGAGCCGGGCAAACCCAACATTTGACCAAAGACAATGATTTGGAGCTGATGCATATAGGGCCAAACTCGCGATGCCGAACACTCCCTAAGGTATTCGGTCTTTGTGATATAAACTGGGCCTGAAGAATGGCCTTTGTAAGAAGCCCCTTGTGTCCAGGTACATGCATTGTTCTGGCGTGGCCACATGCCAAGACGTCAGCATCCTTCTCAACAGTGGATATGTATCAACAAGAGATAGTAAAAAAAGGTTTACGCAGGGTCTTAATCTAAAAAGAATTCTTGGGTCAGGTCCCTGCTGCACGTCTGCGCCTGTGTCTCCGTTGTGCCGTATCCTGGACGGGTGTAGCACGATGATCATCTGTAAAAGAGAGGAATTTATGCAAAAAGGTTGTCGTGCAAAAGGGTAGTTTTCTAAAGAAACCATGTATAATTCAAGATAAGAAGAAATCGCCACTCGTCTCCGTGCATTGAGCCCCTTGTACTTTGGAAAGATAGGGGTGTGACCGTTTATTTGATATGAGTAGCGGCGTCGTACTCGGTTAGTTGTGTCTGAGGTCTTGACGACCTATTGGATGCTTTTGCTGGTCTGGGCGCCTTTCGTGTGCGGCTGCCAAGGCAGCCTCACTCTCTTCGGCGCGCAGAGATCGCTTGATACTTCCGTGCACTGAAATGATGCCACGTGGACTGGGCATCTTGAGTGTTAGGGAGGCGTAGTGTGGTTTTGCATTAAAGCGAGCGAAAGCTTTGCGTCAGAGTAGTGCTTGATAGCCACTTTTAAACGGAGCGATGTGGAAAGTTAAATGCTTGCGACGGAAGTTATCGGGGGAGCCAAATATAACTTGTAGTAGGAGGGAACCCGTACAATGAGCCCCTGGTCCTGGCGTTAATCCTTTAAAGGCAGAATTTGTGTTGGGTCTAACCCCATCCCGCGGATTGTATCCTGATATATTATGTTTAGGCTACTGCCGCCATCCATCAAGACTCGTGTGAAGTGGTATCCACCAATTACTGGGTCTAATACCAGTGCAGCCCATCCTGCGTGCCGGATACTTGATGTGTAATCACGATGGTCGAAGGTGATCGGTTGAGACGACCAGTGGCGGGACTTCGCGGTGACGGGCATTGGGTATATTTTTCAGGGAGTGCCGCATTGTTTTTTTCTCTTGATCACATGTAACACGTTTACTGTTTTGACTTCGGGTGGAAATTTCTTTTGTTCCTCCTTGTCTTGCTTGGGAGGCTCGTCCTCGTCTTCACTTGGTGTATCTTCCCCCTTGTGTATGGCTTTAAGCTTGCCGGACTGCTTGAAGACCCAACATTCTCTGTGGGTGTGATTAGCAGGTTTGCTAGGGGTACTATGGATCTGACATACTTGGTCCAGAATTTTGTTGAGGCTGGACAGTTCATCCCTGGTGCCTTTGGAGGGCGGCTTTTGGTTTAGCCGAGGGACTTTGAATCCGGCATTTACTGTCGTGCCCTTCGTGCTGTCTTCTTTATTCCGGCATTTGTTATTGCTGTTGCGCCGTGATTTCTCGTTTCCATCTCTAACTTCAGATGTACTGGGGTCGCTGGTGCTGCATCTGACTAGCCAGCTGTCCTCACCCGCACAAAAGCGGGTCATGAGGTTTGTTAATGCGGCCATCGTTCTCGGCTTGTTTTGGCCGAGGTGTCTGGCGAGCCATTCGTCGTGGACGCTGTGCTTGAAAGCCGCTAAGGCTTTGGCGTCCGGACAGTCGACAATCTGGTTCTTTTTAGTAAGAAACTGTAACACCCCGGATGTAACTTTCCCAATTTGTACTCCAACTCTTGCCGTTTCCGGCGTTAAGTTATATTTATTCCCTCGGGTTCGGATCTTTGTCTCCATGTGTTGTTTTTCGTTGTCATGCATCTCATATCATGTCATCATGTGCATTGCATTCGCATACGTGTTCATCTCACGCATTCGAGCATTTTCCCCGTTGTCCGTTTTGCATTCCGGCGCTTCGTTCTCCTCCGGTGGTCATTTCTAGCTTTCTTTCGTGTGTGGGGATTAAACATTTCCGGATTGGACTGAGACTTGCCAACCGGCCTTGGTTTACTACCGGTAGACCGCCTGTCAAGTTTCATACCATTTGGACTTCGTTTGGTACTCCAACGGTTAACCGAGGGACCAAAAAGGCCTCGTGTGTGTTGCAGCCCAACACCCCTCCAATTTGGCCCAAAACCCACCAAACTCTGCTCCATGTCCTAGAGCGTTCGATCATGATCGCGTGGCCGAAAACCGCACCTCATTTGGACTCTCCTATCTCCACTTATGCCTATAAATAGCCCCCCTCCATTTTCGGATCTCTCTCTCCCCGAAACCCTAGTCCAAAAAAAGGATCCCTCCGCCGCCGGACGTGTCCGCCCCCGGCCGGACAGCGTCCGCCGCCGCCCGCGCCCAACCGGGCGTTGCCACGTGTCACAGCCGGCGCCCGCCGCCGCCGAAGCCCGCCTGGCCCATCTCGGGCCCCCGACGCCGCCTCGCCGGGCCCGAGGAGACGCCCGCCCCTGCCGCCCTCTTCCCCGACGCAGGTCGCCGCCGCCGCCACCACTCCGGCGTGCCGCCCCGACCGGCCGCCGCGCCCCTCCTCGCCCGGCCGCCCGCGACGCCGCCTCGCCGCCGGCGACCGTGCCCCGGCCACCGATCCCCTGCCTCTTCTTCCCCACCGGCCGGCGAGCCTCTCCCCGCGAGCTTCAACTCCAGCGAGCTTCAAGTCCAACTCCGGCGAACTCCTCGAACCGCGTGCAGATCGGGCCAGATCTGGATCTGGGTCATCTCGGGGTTGACTTTTTCGTCCCTAACCCTAATTTTTTATGCATACTTTGACCTACCATATCTCCGCATCCGTAGCTCCATTTTGGACATATAGTATATCACAATGTTCGTCTCTATGAGTGCCTCATTTCATTCCATTGCATCATTTTCATTTGAGTTCATCTTGATGCCCAAAATGCTGCTAGAACGAGGCTTCGTGAGTTAATTGTCAGATCTGCTAGTTCATATTAGACTTTTGTCATTTTTGCCATGTTTATTGTGTGCATGCTATGCCTGTGAGTCCTTCATGTGTTTTGTTAAGGATTTTGTCTTCTTTCCAGAGGTGCAACCCGTGCATTTTTAGGATGTGTGTGGTGACTTGTGCAAGCTTGCAAAGTGAGGCACCCGGTAAATCTGTTTTCAGGGACTTAGTAGTTTTCACTAAGTCTGGGATTATTTAGTTCATCATGGCATATGTTCAGCTTGTTTCCTAGTGATCCGTGCCTCTTTTGAGGGTGATCAGTAAGGAGTTTCGTTAATCACGTTATGTTCTATCCATCCATCTCTTTGTTTGCAATTATGGAGCACCCTAGCTTTAGTCCATCGAGCTCTACTTTTGCTTCGCGGTGAATCTGGGCAGATCGTCAACTCGTTTGCGATTTTGCCGGCGTTGTTGTAGTTGATCCGTGCATGCTATGCCATTGTTCTTGCCATGTCTAGCTAGCATTTTGTGCCTTCTTAATGGATGTATGCTTGCCTTGCCATGACTTGCACCGTAGTGAGTGCATTGAGCTCGTTTATATGCCTTCGTGAGTTATATTTCAGCATGTCTCAGTTTTCACTTGGTCTGAAAACTGATTGTGTTTGGGCTATGTTCGTGTGCTTGTTAGTATATTTTGTGAACCATTTTGGCCCCAGGTCACTTTGGGTATTTTGTTAAGCTTGTTTGGTAGCTCCATGCCATATTCTTACTTGTCTTAATTAGGTCATGTATCATGTTGTTTTGCTGCTCCGAAGAGGGCTTCGTGATCTGAAATTTCAGACAAGTGTTAATTTCACTAAGTCTAAGATCTGTTTTGCATTTGCGTTTTTGTCTTGCTTGTTTGAACCTCGTAATGGATGAATTGGCCGTGGTTCAGTGCTAGTCTTTTGTTAAGGATCTTGTGTGCATGCCTGCCATGTATTTTGTTGTCATGTTTGGTGGCCGTAGCATGTTCATTTCATTGCATTTAGACGCCTACTTGCTGTAAATCGCAGACCGGTGTCATTTTTGAAACGCTTGCCATTTCCAAACCGTAACTCCGATTCCGGCGTTCTTTATATCGTTTTCAAGCGATTTCATCTCATATTTCCAGTGGAACACTTGGAATTCCAAGTTGAGGCCAGGTTCATGCATTTCCTGTCATATCTTGCATTTGCATCCCGCATCGCATCCTGCATAGCATATCATCTTTGCATCATATTGCTTGGTCTTGCACGTGGTTGATTGTATCCTTGTTGCTTGTTTGTCTTGTTTGGATAGAACCGGGAGGCAAGTTCGCTACCGAGGAGCCCGTTGATTTTGCTTGTGAGGATCTAGTCAACTCTGACAACTGTGCAGGCAAGATGATCATACCCTCGAAATCACTACTATCTTTGCTATGATAGTTTGCTCGCTCTTTGCTATGCCAATGCTACGATGCCTACCATTTGCTTGTCAGCCTCCCAATTGCCATGTCAAACCTCTAACCCACCATGTCCTAGCAAACTGTTGATTGGCTATGTTACCGCTTTGCTCAGCCCCTCTTATAGCGTTGCTAGTTGCAGGTGAAGATTGCAGGCCGTTCCTTGTTGGAACCTTCACTTACTTGTTGGGATATCACTATATTGCTATGTTATCTTAATACATCTATATACTTGGTAAAGGGTGGAAGGCTCGGCCTCTCGCCTAGTGTTTTGTTCCACTCTTGCCGCCCTAGTTTCCGTCATATCGGTGTTATGTTCCCGGATTTTGCGTTCCTTACGCGGTTGGGTTATAATGGGAACCCCTTGATATTTCTCCTTGATTAAAGCTTTTCCAGCAATGCCCAACCTTGGTTTTACCATTTTCCACCTAGCTTTTTCTTTCCCTTGGGTTCTGCAGACTCAAGGGTCATCTTATTTTACCCCCCCCCCCGGGCTAGTGCTCCTCTGAGTGTTGGTCCACCTGTCGGCTACCGGTGGCCACCAGGGGCAACTCTGGGCTGGCCTACCCGTACCTAGGACAATCTGAGTGTGCCCTGAGAAAGAGATATGTGCAGCTCCTATCGGGATTTGTCGGCACATTCGGGCGGTGTTGCTGGTCTTGTTTTAACCTGTCGAAGTGTCTTGAGTTACCGAGATACCGAGTCTGATCGGAACGTCTTGGGAGGAGGTCTATTCCTTCGTTGACCGTGAGAGCTTGTCATTGGCTAAGTTGGGACTCCCTGCAGGGATTGAACTTTCGAAAGCCATGCCCGCGGTTATGGGCAGATGGGAATTTGTTAATGTCTGGTTGTAGATAACTTGAACCTTAATTAATTAAAATGAATCAACTGAGTGTGTTACCTTGATGGCCTCTTCTCGGCGGAGTCCGGGAAGTGGACACGGTGTTGGAGTTATGCTTGCGCAGGTTGTTCTTCTAGATTCTCGCTCGCGCTTTGCCTCCTCTTCTCGCTCTCTTTTGCGAATAATTTAGCCACCATATATGTTAGTCACTTGCTGCAGCTCCACATATACCTGCCTTACCCTTCCTATAAGCTTGTATAGTCTTGATCGCGAGGGTGCAAGATTGCTGAGTCCCTGTGGCTCACAGTTACTATAACTCCAGATGCAGGTCCAGGTGTTTCCGCTCCAGGTGACGAGTACGAGCTCAAGGGGGAGTTCGACGAAGACTCTCAGTGTTACTATGTGTCTTTTCCTGATTATCAGTAGTGGTGCCTAGTTGGGGTTTGATTCGGGGCCTTGTCGCATGTTGGGTTCTTTTCCATTTTGGCGCCGTAGTCGGGCCATGAGTGTTTGTATGATGGATGTTATTTATGTACTTTGATGTGACATGGCGAGTGTAAGCCAACTATGTTTCTCCCCCTTTTATTATGCATTACATGGGATGTTGTGATGATTGCCTAACTTGCGGCATTGCTTTCAATGCGGTTATGTCTCTAAGTCGTGCCTCGACACGTGGGAGCTATAGCCGCATCGAGGGCATTACAGAAACCTATTCCAAAGCTTTCGGGCTGACTCTCCGGGCTGTTGAGTTATGTGGCTCAGGTCGTTCGCATCCGGAGGTCGGACATAAGTCCCTTGAAAGTTTGCCCGAAAGGCGTCTTCGAGCTCTTCCCAACTTCCTATGGAGCTTTCGGGGAGGCCTTTGAGCCAGTGACGAGCTAGCCCTTTGAGTTTGAGAGGTAAGTACTTGATGGCATGGAGATCATCCCCTCGAGCCATATGTATATGAAGGATATAGTCCTCAATCCAGACCCCAGGGTCTGTTGTTCCGTCATATGCCTCGATGTTTATGGGCTTGAATCCCTCTGGAAATTCATGGTCCAGCACCTCATCGGTGAAACATAGGGGGTGTGCGGCACCCCTGTAGCTGGGTGTGCCACGTTGTTCGAATGTTTGTTGTGTTGCATTGTATGCTGGGGCGCGCTTGCTGGTCCATAGATGGATCTTATTGCACCATCCTTTGGGTGCGAGCCCTCGCATGGGTCGCGTGTTGTATTGTGAGCGGCGTTGAATGCCGTTCTGTGGTGGTAGAGGGGTCGTCTATCCGACCAGGTGGCTGCTTTGATATTTGGTTGTGGGGGGGTCTGAGGCCTCCTCATCGAATTCGGGTAGCAGCTTCCGCTTTGGGTAGCTCTTGGAGGGGCGATTGTTGCCGTACCTTGCTACAGTGTTGAGTATTTTGCTCCATCTGAATTGGAGCGTGTTTTGTGCAGCCTTGAGCCTCCGCTTCTGCTTTTTGAGGCTCCTTGCGGTGGCAACGAGCCTTTTACGGGCATTCTGCTGCTCCGAGTGCCTGTCCGGCGTTATGTCGTCCGGACCATTATCATTGATAGGATTTGTTTGTTCGGTTTGATTATCCGGATTGCCGTTGTCTGGCAGCAGTTCGCCCTGCTCCAGCGCTGGATCAGTGTGATCGCTATTTCTGTCGAGGCGGGATTTGGGGCAGCGCTTGCGTCGCCGTTTTGACTGCTTTTCGAGGGAACAATCCTTCGGTGCGTCCTTCCGCTCCTCGCCGTCATCTTTGGGTGCGTCCACCATGTATACGTCAAATGACGAGGTGGCATCCCAGGGCTCGATAGGCGCTGATTCTTCATCATCTCCTTCATCGGTGTCCATACCGTCGATGTCTTCGAAGTCAAAGTCGAGCATGTCGGTTAATTTGTCGACAGTGGCTACAAAGTGGGTGGTGGGTGGGTTTTGAATTTCTTCATCGTCCCTACCCTAACCTTGCTGACCGTAGTCCGTCCAGGGCTCTCCTGACAAAGAGAGAGACTTTAGTGATTTCAAGATATCGCTAAAAGGCGAGTGCTGAAAGACGTCCGCGGCCGTGAACTCCATGATCGGCGCCCAATCGAATTCGCTTGGAAGGGGCGCGGAGAGTTCGGAGTCTGGAGAAGAATCTGGCTCCATGGAGTCACGAGTCTTGCAGAGTACGGGGATGGTGTTCGGCTCAACCGGCGTTGGGATTGCAGCCCCCGAGGTGGCATCCAACCGCCCGTCCTCGATTGACGCGGCCGGCTCCGAACTAGGGGTCGGAGCCGATGCGGGTGCGGCCTCCAGGGCTCTGTTCGGCGGCAGAGCTAGATCATGCTCGTCGTGACAGTACGGCGCGCTCGGCAGTGGTTCGAATTCGTCGAAGATCAAGTCCCCACGGATGTCGGCCGTGTAGTTTAAACTTCCGAATCTGTCCTGACGGCCAGGGGCATAGCTTTTGATCTGCTCTAGATGGCCAAGTGAATCGGCCCGCAGTGCAAAGCCGCCAGAGACGTAGATCTGTCCGGGGAGGAAGGTCTCACCCTGGACTGCATCGCCATTGATGATTGTAGGAGCCATCGGTCCTGACAGCGACGACACAGAGGAACTCTCAATGAAAGCACCAATATCGATGTCAAAACCGGCGAATCTCGGGTAGGGGGTCCCGAACTGTGCGTCTAGGCCGGATGGTAACAGGAGGCAGGGGACACGAAGTTTTACCCAGGTTCGGGCCCTCTCGATGGAGGTAAAACCCTACATCCTGCTTTATTAATATTGATGATATGGTTAGTACAAGAGTTGATCTACCACGAGATCAGAGAGGCTAAACCCTAGAAGCTAGCCTATGGTATGATTGTTGATGTGTATGTTGTCCTACGGACTAGAACCCTCCGGTTTGTATAGACACCGGATAGGGTTAGGGTTACATAGAGTCGGTTACAATGGTAGGAGATCTGAACATCCGTATCGCCAAGCTTGCCTTCCATGCCAAGGAAAATCCCTTCCGGACACGGGATGGAGTCTTCAATCTTGTATCTTCATAGTCCAGGAGTCCGGCTTGAAGGTATAGTTCGGCTATCTGAACAACCCCTAATCCAGGACTCCCTCACTCCCCAAGCTCAAGTCCACGACTTCCACGAGCTACTATGACCTTGACATCGACCACGCGATTCCCTTCCATGGGACTCGAGAACCCGAGGAGTATCTCGAGTGGGTGCATTTGATGGACGACTACCTCAAGCTACATCAAGTCCCTCCCGAAGATCATGTGAAGTGCGCAACAAGGAACTTCCATGACTCTGCGTCCACATGGTGGCTTCACACACCTTTGGAGACCAACAACATGAGTTGGCCCAAGACGAAAACAGCTTTGCGGCGCGAGTTCGTGCCTCCAACCTACATGGAACAACTTCTACGCCAATTGGAGAACACCACCCAAGGATCCAAGTCCATTGACGAGTACTTCAAGGAGATGAAGAATGACTTATGACGAGCCGGCGTGGACGACCCCATTTGGATGAAGTTCCATTTCATGATGGGATTGCACAATGAAATCTCTAAAACGATCTTCCTCGAGAACTACAAGTCCCTCGACGACAACTACATTGGTGCTCTCAAGGCGGAACAAGAACTTGTGAAGGCCAAGGCTTCTCAACCCCAAGCACACTTCTCTAAGACCAAGCTCCAAGACGACGAGCATGAGGCTAGTACCACTATGATGTCCAAGCCTGACGAGCCCCAAGACGATGCTCCCAAGTTCGACTTCACCGCCATACCTCTTTGTGGCATTGACGATGCCGAGTCTACCATGACTCTTTCTCAAGATGGTGCGGCGACGAGTACGACTACGAAGACCCTCAAGGACCATGATTTGGAGGCATGCGACATGGTGACGAGCACGGAGGATGTTTCCATCTTAGGAGGCGAGAGTGAAGATGTGCCATCTTCGGCCTTCATCCATGGCAACGACAACGAGATGGTTGAGCATGGGATTTTCCCTTCAACCACGGCAACATATGATGACTTGAGTGACTTTAGCCACCATATTGAGAGCAAGAGTGACTTCACCACAAGGCCCATATATGATGTGTTGCCACAATTCCCATGTGAGGACAGCCACAACCCCCACCACTTGAGTGAGATGAGTGACTCCACCATACGTGAGATTGAGTGCACCTACCTTGAGGGAGGGAGTTAACCACCACATAGAGAGAGTGAGATAGTTGATAGATCATGTGAGGCCACTTTCAACACTAACGACTTGACTCTCTACCTCTATTGGGTCTTCTCATTTGGTGCTAGGTCCCATCTATGATGATGCGCCGATTCGCGATGACTTCGTCCTCCCTTTGGACAACACGATGGTGATGGTGGAATATGATGCACCCCCCACATGGTTCCATCAACATGAAGATGACCACCATTTGGTCTTTCCCACCTCACCTACACCACATGAATGGAATGACAAAGGTAACATAGGTGAAGGTGATGCTCTAGTCCCACTAGTGGACATTCTTGACATTGATTGCTTGCATGATGTTGATCAACCTATTACCATGCTTCATGCTAGTGTGACATCCCCATGCCCCATTTATGATGAGTATGATGATTGCCATGTGGAGTCTATTAGTTGTGATGCCATGTTACATAGGATTTCTTTTGCTAATTTTCTCGGTCACATCATGTTTCCCAATCCGCTTGACTTGTCATATGCTATGCATGAGATCAATCATATGTCATATTTGCAATCTCTTCATAGTGACTATGCATATGCTATTAAAATAAACCCAGTTTGCACATATGGCATAGATGACAAGCATATGGTTATTGGCATTTGTTTCTCTAGTGATGATATTGACGTGCTACCTTTGCATCATTTATCTCATATGCCATGCCATAACCACCTAGCTTCGGATATGCATTGTTTTGGATGTTGTCCTTTTTCTCCATATGATGTTTCTGATATTTCTCATAAGGAGACCCCCATAGTTTCCTCATACACTTTAGGAGATTTTGATTCATCCCATTCATTGCATGATCCCAATACTTGTGTGCACAATATGCTCCCCATGAATAAAAATGCTACTGTTGTGCCTTATACTTGTATGCTCAATTTGCATCCCCATCGTGTTATACACAATAACTATGCTTTCATGCTGGATGACATGTTCTTATACCATGCATCCAATTTCTTTGAGCGATCATTATCTTGTGCTAACTCTCATGTGCACATACACATCATGATGGATGATGTGTACATTTACCACACACACAATCTCTTTCGTTTGTGTCTCTTTTGTGTAGGTACCCATGAATTCTTGTCAACCTCGCAATCCCATGAGTTGACAAAACGAGCTCTAGAGAGCAATGATGACTTGGGATCCCATAGAGTGCCTTTCCCACCGCTCTCTTCGCGCAAAGACTTCGTGCATTTCTTCTACATGGCCCTCACATGGCTATGGGTTGTTGTCCATTATATATCCTTTGCTCATCTTGCCATGTTCACTTTGCATGATATGCTCATTCCTATGCCTTTGCCATGCATTTGTGACCCATGCTTTGCATTACACATGATGACTGATTCTCATACTTGTATGTGTATTTCCAACCTTGGTGGAGATATTGCTTGTTATTGCCATGTTTGCTTTGTGCCCCATCCCTATGATGATACTATGATCTTGCTTTGTGTTCGTGCTTGCGATATGTCATGTGCATTGTCTATGCCTATTATTTTCTCACATGACATGTTTGCCATGATTTCCTCTAGTATGTTGCATCTTGGCACTACTAGCTTGCACAACTTGATTACTATGCGTGCTTATGTTGCATCACCAACGGTTCATACTTGCTCACTTCATGCGATTGATGACAACCATTTACATGCTTTGCACATGATTGTTATTGCATCTTTTCATATATCTCCATGTGTTCCCACACTCATGTTAGATGATTTTCTATGTATTGAGTGCAACAATGATTCTACTCTTGCTCATGAGGTTGCCCCCATAGCATTCTCACATATATTTCGAGATTTTCACATATTTCTTGTGAAGCATGCTTGCACTACTAGGGATAAGCCTAGCAGCAGCGCGGGTTTTGGGCCTATTAGTAGCGCGGGGACCGGCGCTACTAATAAGGCGCTACAGCTAACGTATAGCAGTAGCGACTGTTGTCCCATGCTACTGCTATACATGAATAGATGTAGCGCTCTTTAGAAAAGGGCGCTGCTGATATTATCTGCAACGCTGTTTACTGGGAAGCGCTACTGGTAAGGCGGCGCTACTGCTAAATTTCCCCCCTCGCTACTACTAGTTTTATTAGCTTTTTCCCTGCATATTTGTTTTGTATTTGTTTTGTATTTGAATAGGCTTTATACAATAATGTTTAGCATATCATACACATACAAATGTATCATAGCATATACATACAATTAGTCTCACCAAATCATGTCATCATCATAATCATCATCCAACACAAAGTGGTCTCTCGTCATCATCTCGAAAAAAGCAATACAAGTCTCGATTACTTGGAAATACATCGTCATCCATCTAAACAATGATATACGCGAGAAGAGCTATCACTTTGAGTACATGAGTTCGTATCCCTCTCTCGCATTAGCGTGAACCTAAACTAACTACTACCTGTCGCTCGGAAACCGGAAACCAGTACACCTGGGCCTGACACTCCGGCCACTTGTCTTATATATACTCCTGGTGTAGCACTTCTTCACCATCTATGATCTATGCACCTGCATCGTCACATGAGTCGATGATATGCAACTTATATAGTTGAGCAATAGAAAGAGACAGACTTGGCAAAAATAGAAACAACATATCATAAGCATAAATAACAAAGTTCATCGCACCCCAAAATGCCCTAACTAGAGTGATTTTCGCTAGTCGAGGAGGAGGACGGTTTAATTACATCACAAATAAAGTTTCACCGTGCATAACTCAAAGTTTTTTCATACAGAAAGTATGGACTAAACAGACACATTGTCATATATCGACAATAACCCCAACATGTCGTTCCATCCATCAAAGTTAGGGAGATAGTCCTTGAGCTTAGTGAAAGGCTTCATGTCGAGAGGCTGAGAGGCTATCCATGTTCGGACGTCTTCCCGCGACATTTGTCCTTCTCCATAGAACATCCCTATTTTTTCGACGACCTCCTTCATGATGATTTGGGCAAGTTCACGCTGGATGTTATAGAACTCAGCTCAAAGTCGATGATCCTCGATATCTCCTATGTCCTTTGCCCATTGCAGAATATGGGCACCGCCGGATCTAGGTGACTTGCGAAGGTTCTGGTGATCCCGTCTGTACTTCAGCATGTGGTGTAGGACATAGAATCCATCATTAAGAGAATCGTTCAGTTGCTGGATGCAGCAGAAGTCGGTCTTATGGCCGAAGGCGGCCCTGCCGCCCCTTGTCTTCTTATCCCTGACCTCTCCACCCCTTGCTTGGTAGTAAAACATAGCACTGTCGAGAACGTCCTTGATGTGGGTGTAATCCTTTTTGTGAATGTTCTTCGATGAGTCCAAGTAAAGAGCATGGGAGAATTAGGGGTAGAGGATGATGAGGACGGCGCGCCCGCCGCTGCGCAAAATAAGTACACCTCAAATTAATTAGCCTCCACCGTGCAAATGAATGATTGAAATCTAAGGAAGGATAGCAGTGCAGATGACTTACACGGGATGATAAGGCACGAGAATCGCCTCCTTGTCCTTATTGGCAAGCGTGAAATTGACGATGTAATCCCTCGCGTATTCACGGTGCTTTGCGCAGACTCCCAAGAAGCCCTCGTGCATGTAGTACGGGTCAGCGACACAGATATTAGATATCTGCTCAACCTTGATGATGTAGTTCATGTGCAAGGCATAAAGGCGGACAAACATAAAATCCAGCTTCTTCACGTGAAACATGTCGAATATGTAATCGAATCGGAGGAAGAACTTATCCGCGGGGAAGCTGTCAATGTATGACATTTGCCGCAGAACATTAACCACGTAGAGTGGGTATCCTGGATCTTTCGAGGCGATGATGCCTTTCTCTACCCAGAGCACATTGTCATGAAGTCTCCTTAGATCGTCGAATCTGACCCATAGCGCTGTTGCAGGTAGGATTGGTTGACCGGGGATATGCCATTTATCCGCATCGGGGATATCTATACGGTCCTGAAGCCAAGGCTGCTGAGGCGGCTGGATCATAGAATCATCTTTTTTTCCTTTCCTTGTTCTCTTCCTAGACTTCAGGCACCGACTCATGAAGCTCAAACCCTGAGGAGGTGCCAGTATAGACATACTGTTCAGCACCATTGTCCTCCTCATCCTCATCCATGGCGACGTCATCAGTGACTAATGGAGCCTCCTCCTTACCCCGTCCGCTATCACCCAACCCGACACCCGACGCTAATTGGGTAGGTGGGGTGTTGATGTTCATACCTTGCTGAGGCTGCGTGCTCGTGGGTGTGCTCCCGGCCGCCTCCAGACGAAGCAGACTCTTTGGCCACAACAGGACCCACCCATTGAAACAATCACCAAGCCACTGCGGTGTCTCATTGTCATCCCCCGCTAGTATTGGAGGAGGCAAATTCTCGTGGCCCGGTTTGACACTGGCCACGGAAACCTTGAAGACGTTTGAGGGGATCGGCCGGCTGTGGAACAATGGTTCCTTCGGCTTCATTATCGTCGCCTTCCCCACGTCCACCTTCTGGTCGCCGATGGTGTACAATATGGTGCACGGGGTTTCATCGGCCTGCAAAGAAAATTCTGCGATATGAGATATCTGAAAGACAATGAAAACGGGAGATTATACATTTATATTGAATGGGGCCTGTGTGACAGATACCGTGAGGACGTCGAGCTCAGCCAAAGACGAAGCACCACCGAGCACGTCCGGTGTGGGAGCCGGTGCGGGAGTAGGTGCGAGAGCCGGTGCGGGAGCTGGTGCTGGTGCAACGCTAGTCGAGCTGCTCCCCAAGAAGTCAGCAAGGGGAAAGTCCTCTGCATTTTTTCTGGATTTTGCCTTGTCCAAGTGATAATGCCCGTCACCAAGGAAGTAGACAAATCTGCAATCACCTGTTTTGCGGCAGCTACCACTGTTGCGACTGTCTAAGATGATTTCTTCTCAACCGCATTCTCAACCTTCTTGTCGATGTTTTCTTCAGTTAACCTCCATCTTTCCTTTCTCTCCTCCGTGGTCTCACAGTAGTACTTCTTCCACCTGGTGCCATCTCTGACACCGTGCACGCGTCCATACGACGGTCGAGTATCCACCGGTTGTCGTTCCAATATGTTCAACGCCTGGTTGAATGGAGTGTCCCACTTGGGTCTCACCAATGCCTTAGACGGCGAGTCGCTTTCAGCCGCAATTTGGTGCTGCTCTCTCTGCAAAAGGCACAAGGATCGTTTACAAATATAACTAACATGTGCAGTTGAATTGATCAGAAACTAAAATAACCGGCAGTGTCATGAACTCCGTAATGACCGGTGTTGTCTCGTAAACCTTCTTCACTGGGTCCCAACGGTGCCGGGCCCTGAGGACGTCCCGCTCCTGTGGGACGGTGAAATCCGCCAAGGGGTCTGGGATGCCAAGACTCACGGCTTCCGCGTCCTCCTTTGCCCATTTGGACCTCTTTCCGCCGTAACCACGGCTTCCGAGGCGGTGGCTCCCAATGTTCCTCTCTTGAATCCCCTTCATGTACTGAGACTTTTTTTTGGCAGCTTCGGCCTCGCAAGCCTCCTTGAATATTTGAAACCGCTCTTCCGTGATTGTCGGATTATCCTTTACAATCTCGGAGTAGGGTTCCTTCTTGTCGATGATCTTTGCTTTCACTCGATTTTTCTAGGCGGCCAACGCATTGCTAAACTTGGGCATGGCGTGTTTGTTTATCTTCTTCATTGTCGGGTCCTCATCTAGATCTTCATAATCCTTCTCATTCCGGCCCAGGAACAAGAATATCTGGTGAAACTTCTTTAGGAGGGAGCTCCTCATATTTTCTATCTTCATTAGTTTCACATCGTTGATGGTGGTGGTTGTCCGTACGATGCAGCCTATTTGATGGCCGTAGCATCGACGCGCTTCCTCGGGTGCCTTTGGCTCAAAATTGTCATCGTCCACCTCCGTGACCACCAGTCTAGTAGTCTTTAGTTTGTTAGGAAGCCGTTGCCTCTTTGCACCGGCTGCGCGCCCCGAGGCAGCGTCGGTCTCAGTCTCAGCGCTGGTCTCGATGCCGGTCTGAGTCTCACCGCCGGTATCAGTCTCAGCACCAGTCTGCGTGTCGGTCTCAGTCCCCGATGCCACCGGTTGATCATCGGCAAGGCTAAAAATTCGTCTGCCGCTTGGTAGACATCGTCGCAATCACCAGAACCCTGTCCTTCATCGTTGCTAGCCATGTTTCCTAAGATTAAATCTAGTAAATTATTTCCTGGTGCGGCATACAAAAGGCCTATGTTTTGCAGGAACGTTGATTCCTTCCTGGTGCGGCAAATCCCGGGCACTCGATATGTCCTAGTTTATAGCACAAGTCATGCTGAAATTCACGGAAAATTTTGGCATGACCTTTGCTAAAAAAGTGGACAAATCGAGAACCTGAAATTTGCCAGAACGGAAATGAATCAACATTCCGGCAAAACATAGGCCACTCAGCTTCATTCCCTGGAAACAACAAAAGGCCACTTGGGCACAATCGAAACATGGGCAAACACAATTGAGGAATTTGCATATATACTGACCACTTCAAATTTGCATGTCCTATAGCATTTGACACTTCAAGAAAATCTACACAAACTCAAACTCAATTCAAAAACCAAATATAGATTATATTTAGTTAACTACTGAACTAAACTTTACTCTAAACTAAACCCTATTGCCCTAATTAACATCTAGTTAAACAAACTCAATTCAAAAACTAAACCCTACTGAACTAATTAACATCTACATTATCTACTACTTAACAACGTCTATTGTTACCCTAACTAAAAAACATCAACATTATCTACTACTTAACATTAACATCTATTAACTAAAAAGGATGGGTTGGGGGCTTACAGAGAGGGGAGAGACGGTGGCGGGGAGGTTCTTGGCGACGGAGGTAGGGGCAGGGTGGGCGGGCTCAGGATCAGGACGCGGCAGTCTTGGCGGGCTTGGGGCGGTGAGGTCGAGGGCAGCAGTGGTGAGGTCGATGGAGGCAACGGTGAGGTCGAGGGCGGCCCGAGAGGCGGCAGCTGTGAGGCTGGGCGGCCTTGGGCGACGGCCGTGTGGATGAGCGCGGCGTCGACGCCGGCAGGAGATGGCGGCGAAGTGGGGTCGACGGTGAAGTGGGGGAGATGGCGGTGAACCGAGGGATTGATTTGGGGGAGAAGTGGTGGCCGGGGGGAAACCATTTTTTCTTAAGTCAAAAGTAACGGCAGCGCGTTACAGAAAACACGCTATAGTTAAGTTAGCTATAGCACGTTTCAGAGAGCGCGCTACTGCTACGTCTTCATCATTTTTTCCCTTTTTCATTTATTTTTCTTTACATTTTATATTTTTCCTTTTTCCATTTTCTATTTCTTTCATTTTCATTTACTTCTCTATTCGTTTTTCATTTCATTTTCTTTTCGTTAGCAGTAGCGATTTACACATAAACGTGCTGCTATAAGTTTATTAGCGGTAGCGCGGTTTTTGGAAGATCGCTACTACTATGTGTAGCCCATCGGCTAAGTGATTGGAATTTTAGTAGTAGCGAGTTTTCGGTGAGACGCGCTACTGATATATGTCCATCTGGAGCGCGCTTATTTTGCACGCGCTACTGCTATCTAGCAGTAGCGTGCTCTTTTAACAAGCGCTACTGCTAAAGTTTTGTGTATAACGTTCTCCCTAGTAGTGTTGTCTTACCTCTTTGCACCATCTACCTAGTGCCATGAATATAGCTATTATTGCATCATATTATTCATGCACTTGTGCTACTAATGTTTGTGTTCCAAAGAAGAGAACCATCATGATGGATGATGTGTTTATCTACCATGCGCATACGTTCTTTGTTTTTTGTGTGCGTGTGTAGGAAACTTGGACTTCGTGTCAACTTCCACGTCACGTGAGTTGACAATCCGAGCTCTTGAGAGCGAACCAACTTCTACCATGACGCTTGTACATCATACTTGTTTGTGCTTCGGCATTGTGAAGGACACACAAGGACATGCTTTCAAGGTGATATCCTTCTCTTTTGAGAACCCCCTAACCATGAGCATGCATATTATGGATCATACTACTTGTGTTGCTTGCACCATGAGAATTCTTTGTCATCTTGGACCCCTTGCTTGCACACATGTTAGTGATATTGTTTCCATTCACAATTTTCACATTCCCATGCATCATGATATATATTCCTTGTGTGTTGCATCCAATTCTTGGATTACTTGCTCCTATCACATGTTTGGTTGCAACAATGTCGTTTCTTCACATATGCCATGTCCCATGTACAATGGAGACCATGGAGAAGATAGATGGCATGGAGAAGACGTTCAAAACAAAGCTCGATAACAAGTTTAATGAATTGCTCGCACGTCTTCCACCACCACCACAGGCTGCACCTAACACACCTCTACAACAACAACAACAACAACGTCCCCTTCCAAATCAAGTGGGACGAGCACAACGCGTTTCCATTGACCCTGGGCAAAATTCTGGTGCCGCTATTGATGCTTCTGTAGCTCCTGGTGCTACTATAGAGGTGGAGGACGATTACGAGGATTAGCTTGATCAAAATCAGAACTACGTGCAACCACCAGCACCACCACCACCAGGTCGTCGTCAGGTATATCATCGCAACGGTAGGGCTGCACCACCACCTGAGGTACGAGATCATGACCTTTTTTCCTAAACTAAAGTTGAATATTCCACCATTTGAGGGTAGATATGTTCCTGATATATATATGGTACTTGCGAGTTAGAAACCGAACAACGTTTTACATGTTTACAATATCTCGAGGAGAGACGTGTTCCTTCTGTTGTTTGTGCTTTCACTAGTTGTGCATGTGTTTGGTGGTCTGAACATTGTAGATTATATCCTATTCCAGCTAATTGGGCTGCTTTCAAAACTGCTATGCGTACTTCGTTGGATTCCACCATATTATCAACGTGAATTACTTCAAAAATTGCAGCGCTTAAGACAAGGAAAAAATTCTGTAGAAGAATATTATCAGTAATTACAAACTGCCATGATTTGATGTGGTATTGTTGAGGAGAATGAAGCTATGCTTGCACGTTTTATGGGTGGATTAAATAGAGACATTCAGACCATTCTAGAGTATAAGGAGTATAATAATATCACTCGTTTATTCCATCTTGCTTGTAAAGCTGAACGTGAAGTGTAGGATCGACAGGCATTGGCGTGAACTAACTTTTCTGCAGGTCGATCTTCATCATGGACACCACGTGGATCCTCTAGATCCACTGCACCAGCACCTCCATCAGGTGCCACCTCCAGCCGTGATACAAGAAAGAAGGCACAACCACCACTATCTGCCAAGAGCACACCTACCGGGCCTGCACAGAGCTCTTCTTCTTCCATGGCTGAGCAAAATAAGAGGCATAATTTGTTCCATACAAAGGGAGTTGTGAAGGAACGTTCTATTTGCGTCATCATAGATGGAGGGAGCTGCAACAACTTTGCTAGCATGGAGATGGCGGAGAAGCTATCTGATGCAGAGCATCCTATGGACATCACCATGTCAAGAGTCTATTCAGCGAGTGACACGTGCGACATCTACTTCACATACACAAAGGTGAATCATCTCCTTTACACGTGCTCATTTGACCACTTAGAGGATGGTATTCTACTTGGCACTTCTCCCATGTGCATGCATAGTCTTGTCGGAACTTCACGGATGATGAGGAGGAGTGCAAGCGCCAAGGAACACCTACACCATCTGCTAGGGAAGCATGGAAGAGAAGACGGAAGAAGAAGGAGCTGCAGAGTCTACAGCGATCGGATGACCGGAGGTCACCGGACACCCGACCCTCTACAGCCGCCGGACGACCGATGAACACCGGACGTCCAACAAGTTCCAGGCACCGGACGTCCGACGCTTAGAAGAAATCCGGTGCCACCTATCCCAAAGCAAAATGATGGACTTCCGACGCCCGCCAGACGTCCGGTCCCCCTCGAGCCGCCGGAGGTCCGAGAATGACTGGACATCCAGTAACTGCCTATGCGCAGCCGCGGGCCTTTGGCCTTGTATCCCTTCCACTTACCCTTTCACCCACTTAGACTATAAATACCCCCCTACCCCCTCCTTGCTAGGGTTAGCAAATGTGATAGCTCATTTAGAGATAGAGCTTTGCTCATCCATACGGATCTACTCCACAACAGAGACCACACCCCCTCTTCGGAGAAGATCCACGTTGGATTCAAGACGCCCCCTCTTGGGTGGCCCCCTTCAAGACCTCCTCATGGAGATGAACCTTACCTTGTATCTTTCCCTTTGTTGTTCATGTACCTTGTGGACCTTGTGTGTTTGATTGTCTAATGGATGTGTGATTGGACTTGTTTGTGTTCCCCTTGTGATTTCTCTCCATTCTTCCTCGTGTTCTTCGTGTTCTTAGTTGGGTTCCGCTCGTTTCGTGAAAGATCGGCCGTATAGGGTTCCACCCTACATCACTATCTCTCACCACAAGATCACATCCACATCCTTACTACATACAATGGTTCAACAATAGCGGCAAGGTTAAGGTAACACGTACTGTACACTGTGCATTTTAGTATCTCTAGATATGCTGATTATGTTGACTGTGATGTGGTACCCATGCAAGCATGTTCCTTAATACTTGGTAGACCATGGAAATTTGATAAAAATTCTGTACACCATGGTAGAAATAATCAGTATACTCTTGTTCATCAGGATAGCCATATTACTTTTGATGCGGAGCATCCTACGGTCATCCCCGTGGACCTACCATCATCTCACGAAATGCCGAGAGGACCCATGAATCGAGCTAGAGCTATAGCTCTCCAGACCAAGGTTACTTCTCTCCTTAGTGATATTACATATGATCCTCTCGAGACATGGCTACGACAAAAGTCTGACATGTTGTGCATGATTAGGTACCAAGAGGACCCTCCCGGAGATGCACGAGAATATGGACAAGTCCCCAAGTCCACGGATGAAGAGAACCAACGGAAGGAGGCAAGAACACCTACCAGGCCTCGGAAATCTGGCCGTGACCTCGGACATCTGGCCCCTGGAGCGTCGTCCTCTACAGCTGCTCAACCACCAAGCACCTACAGGCCCCGGACATCCGGCCCCGCCAGCCCGGACATTCGACCCTTCCCGAGCTCCCAGATATCCGGCCTCCGGCCCAGAAATCCGGACACCCCTGAAACCGAGAGCGACATGACCATCCTCACCAGCCTAGACATCCGGCCATCCCCGAACGCCCGGACATCCGGCTCGATGCCCGGATGTCTGGCCTCCCCTGTCTACGCACAGTGTAAGGGTCGAGACCCGTGTACCCCTCCGCCCACCTAGACTATATATACTCTTCTCCTACCTAGGTTTGAGGGTTAGCATTGGTTTAGCTCATAGTGGAGATAGAGCATTGCTCATCCACATCGGATCTACTCCACGACAGAGACCGCGGACCCTCTTCGGAGAAGCTCCCTTTGGATTCAAGACCTCCTTGCGGAGAAGAACATCAAGACCTCCTCACGGAGAAGACCGGCTACCTTTGTATCTTGCTTTGTTGTCCGTGGATCGCGTGATCTCTTATGTACTCGAGGATCTATCATATGTGTGACTATTTCTTGTTGGTTTAGTGATTTTATTGTGTTTCCTCTCATGTTCTCCCTCGTGTTCTTCGTGTTCATCACGGGATCTGCTCCTTTCGTGAAAGATCGTGTGATTAGTGTTCTACCCTACATCATCTTGGTATCTAGAGCCTCGTTGATCACAATTTTGGAGCCTCCCCGTTGTGTTTCTAGCCTTGTATTTGTTGATTTTGTCCCTAATTCAAAAATGTCCCCACAAAAATATGCCCAAATTTTTTTTTGTGATTTGTTGGTGAGATGAAGTTTTGTTGGATTTGATCCGCGGATATCATGTGTTGCAGGTAGATCTAGCCTTCCATCCACTTTCCCCAATTTCCATCCACAAATTCCTCTGAATTTTGCCCAGATTTGCCACCTTCCATGCAGAGTTCATCCGGATCCAGAGCCCGGACATCCGGCACCCTAGATATTCGGCCATCAAGCCCGGATTTCCGGCCCCTGGCAGCAAAATCTCCATCCACCGCCCCGTTTTCTGTCCATATTTCACCAAATTTTGTTCCGGTGCCCACATATACTTCCGCACACCACCACCACTTCCGCATAGCATAGCCATACACCACATATGCCACCATCGCTTACCACTCCCAACTCCGACAATTTTGGTCCAATTTTGCTTTGAGAATTTGAGTTGTGGTTTCGTGTCCTATTGTGTTTTGGCTATTTAGGTACAGTTCGACATCAACATCACCGCCGCTCATCTTCGTCGCGGATGCGTCATCGACAACAACCACTTCACCAATTTTAACACCATCAACCGTTTCTTGCTTACAAGGGACCAACAAACAGTAACCTCACCTTGGTATTGGACATATCATTCTTGCCATTACATTGATAGCCATCATAGCCTTACTCCTTTGCCTCGCTTACCCATCGAGACTAGCTTTTGAGTATTGCCAGCAACGAGACTTGTGCACATTAGTGATCATAGTTCCCATAACGTATATACATCATTGGTGCATATATTGGTATCATCTCTTGTGTCACAAGGTTGTCATCGCATACACAATTGCTATCTTGGTTCCTGAAGCATTGCATGAGAAAAGAGCTCAAACAACAAAGAGCCAAACAAGCTTTTAAGCAAAAGGGAAAGATAAGCAAAGAGCTTTTAAGCAAGGACCATAGCATCATACAACATTAAGATTGTCATACTAGATCATCTTGGATCATAGCATCGAAACACCATACATAGAGCATACTTGGGATAGAACTTGTTGCATTTTTGCTAAGTAGGTTGTGCACAAGTCTTTGTATCCGCCTATTGTACAATCGTGCTAGCGTCTCTCTAGTGTTGTGCAACAAGAGCATTTTTGCGGATTCTACATTTTGGCTCGTCCTTGGTTGCACGACCCCACTTATCTTTTTGTGTGTGTGTTTCCGTGTACCTTATATTGTTTGGTCTACTTGTTGCATTGCAATCTTGCGACTCTTTTCCAACATTACTGAAGCTCACTTACAATTGCATCAGATTTTTGTGCCACCATCCTAACCAAGCTCCACCATAAGCTTTTACTTGTGTAGGTGTGAGAAACTGACAAGAATTGGTACCAATTGTGCTATTTCCTTGTCCCACATTGGAGTGATCATTGATCCACCTTCAACTTCGGTCAAGGTAAATTTGGTATATGTTGTTATCTTTCTACCACTCACATTTTTCGCTTGGAATGATGGATAGGCCAGTTTCTTCTAAAAACACACTCTTTGGTGCACAACGTGCTTTGCATCAAGACCAACAAGCAATGAGTGAACTCATCGACAACCTCGCCGCCGACTTGTGACTCTCCGAGCAACATACAAGGGAGTACTTCGACCACAAGCTCGATGATCACAAGCAAGAGAATGACGCAAGAATGGACGAGATTCGCGCTTTGTTGCTCGACCGCTCTTCTTCCACTTCATCCTCTTCAAGAAGGAGCTGCTCACATCGACACTCCGGCTTCACCCTCTCCGGCTCAAGTACACCCTTCGACGTGCCGTGTGCAACGATCGTCAAGCAAACCTAAATCCTCTACGCGACACCGACTCTCGAGAGCACCGACAACATCAAAACCAAGCGGCCTTTGCGCAAGCACGAGAACGGCAACGCCAACGCCAACATGAAGAGGAAGAGCGAGCGCGTCTACACCAAGAAGCACAAGATGTCGAGGCACAACGTCAAGAGCAACGATTGCGAGATGCTCAAGCACTTGAGGCGCAACAAGCCCTCCAAGATTCAAGTCGAGCCGTAGCCAACCGAGGCCGACAAGCTCGTGACATGAAGAAGCACTTCACAAAAAAGCTCGCGAACGAAGATTTCAAGCTTGCGTGCAATGTCAAGCTCGACAAGTACCTCCACAAGCTCGCCAAGAACATGAGGTTCGCCATGAAGACAATGGAAATCCTCCACGACAAGAGCAACATGAGGTTTACAACCCTACTCAACAAGAGCAACACGAGCTTGACAATGCACATATTCTAGGTGATGCGTCACTTTATTATTGGGCCAGGCCCATGTATTTTCGAAATACTTAAGTATATGCTATTTTTAGAGTCCATATGTGTGGGGAAACAAGATTTAGGGTTTGTTTCGGACCGCTCCTCCAAGGGCCACGAAATTTCCCCCTCTTCCTCCATATATACAGCCCTTAGGGCATTGTTTAGACTTTGAAGCCACCATAAGGAGTGCATGAAGCCTTGGACGAAATATACAAGATGCCACTTCACAAATTTCGTCCAGAGGCTATTCTAGGTGTTGCGTCACCTTATTTTTGGGCTAGACCCATGTAATTTCAAAATACTTGATTATAGGCTCTTTTTAGAGTTCGTATGTGTGGGGAAACAAGAGTTAGTGTTGGTTTCGGACCCCTCTTCCAAGGGCAACGAAATTCCCCCCTCTCTCCTTGATATATACAGCCCTTAGTGCATCGTTTAGACTTTGGGCTTTGTTTAGATTAAAGTTCATCATAGCTGCAACTTCGCGTACTTCGTTTGTGCTCAACGACCCGACAAAGGCGTCACAGAACCCCACCTTGATCAATAAAGCTTTCATCTTATAGTTGCAATATCCAGAAAGAGGGGGAAATTTCGTGACCCTTGGAGGAGGGGTCTGAAACCAACCCAAAATCTTGTTTCCCCACACATACGGACTCTAAAAATAGCCTATACTTAAGTATTTCGAAAATACATGGGCCTGGCCCTATAATAAAGTGACGCAGCACCTAGAATAGCCTCTGGACAAAATTTATGAAGTGGCATCCTGTATATTTCGTCCAAGGCTTCATGCACTCCTTATGGTGGCTTCAAAGTCCTGAAATCATCACTTGTAACTCCGTTCTTGATCCCCTTGCGCATGCCATCATATCCATGCTTGGTCTAGCTCCAGTGTTCATCCCTCTTATCCATGCCAGGCCCTTCATTTGTAAGCAAAAAATGTATCCAATTTAGGCAGCATCATATTCTCATGAACATTAGAATCATTACCAAGAAACGAAAATAACTGATAATTTAATTCGTGTGCGTGAGCTCTAGTAATTTCGTTCAGTAGGTATGACAGAAGGGAATGTGGGTGTAACAATGTGATGCAGAGCATCCCACGATCATCCCCATGGACGCACCTACACCTCCAATGACACCACTTGGACCAATGACAAGAGCCTGAGCCAAGGCTATCGAAGATAAGGTGAACTCACTCCTCTCTGAACTTCCACTTTCTATGCATGAGACTTGGCTACTAACTAAGTTCGAGACATTGTGCATGATTAGGTATCAAAAGGATCCTCCCGAAGATGCACGTGAAGATGTACAAGCCCCCATGTTCACGGATGAAGAAAACCAACAGAAGGAGTCAAGGACACCTCCCAGGCCTGGACATTCGGCCACGACCCCGGACATTCGGCCCCTAGAGTTTCACCCAGCACAGCCGCTCAGCCGCAAGGACACTACAGGCCCCGGACATCCGGCCTCGCCAGCCCGGACATCCGGCCCTTCCCAAGCCCCCGGAAATCCGGCAGCCAACCGGATATCCAGATGTCACACCCTGCATTTTGTAACACTTCATTTGCTTTAATAAAGCATGAAAATTTGGACCAACAAAAACTTTTTCATTATTTGGCTTTTTATTTTGGAGTTGGTTTTTCTCTCTGTGATTTTGAAGTGCTCTACAAAGTCAACAATTTCACCCTCTATATTTCATCTCCTTGCCTCAAACTTCTGCCCAATGATCATGCCATGTGTATAGTGCAATGTAGTATTTTCTTACACAAATAATTTGGCCAAAAAGTATTTTCTAAAATTAGATTTCCAAAAACCCTTGAATTGAGATTTGCACTGCAAGTACTTAATTAAGGGCAGCAAAAATATTTCCAAAAGTATTTTTGACTCCTATTAGATATAGAACACCCATAAACCCCAAAAATATAATTTTAAAAGTTATTTTCCTATTTTATTTAAAGGCTTTTTATTAAGGCCGGAAATGGTCTTTAATAGGGAAAAATTATTTTATTGATTCAAAAATATTTGACAAAAATCAGGGAAACTCAGTGGGCATATATTTCCCGTATATAAGAGTTTCAACATATGGTCATGATCAAAATATTGGACAAAACCTCCCAAAACCATTTCTGCCCATTTCAAGGATTTGAAATATTTCTACAGGAAATATTTTCATAAAAATCCAAGAAAAATCCAGCAAGTCACAAATGCATGTTGTGATCACCTTGCAAAGACTCAAGTCAATTAAAGTCATTTTGGTTCACCAAAATGTCCCCAAACCCTCTCTGACCAGAATCAAATTTGAACAAGTTTGTACTACCAACTTTCTCTCTTTGACCCCAACTTTTGTGAGCATGTTCACATGGCCAAATGAGGCCAATACACCAAGTAGTGCATCAAGGAGAAGTGTTATGCGCAACTAGATCTACACAAGTCTATTTCTGCTAATTTCTAGGGTTTACCAAAGTTACACAGGCAACTTTTCCCAAATGAGCTCAAATTTGGTGGCACACCCTATTTATAAGTGTCATTCCATCCTGTTAAGTATCATGGCAATTGGAGTTCATTTGCTTGCCAAAACCTTTATCAAACACCTTCTACCATTTTTCCAAAAACACCATTTTGACCCCTTCCACTAATCTCCTTGAGCTCAACTTTTTACCACAGCTCCTCCTAGTCCCCTTTCACCTCCAGTAACAAGGGCAAATCCACATCTCACTTATTGTATGGGTAAAACCACAATTTCTCTCTCTGGACAGCCCATTTGCACACTTCTTCTTCCTCTCCCCTCACCCCAATGGCCATCCATGGCATCCAATGCACCACACCATTACTTTACTCACCCCTAGACCGGCTAGACATCAAAGGACGCGCTCACCATGCATAAAGAATGGCCATGCCGGCCATTTGGGCGCTCTGGAGCGCGCTACAGTGCGCTCCCGCACTGTAGCCGCCCCCTTCCAACCACCTCCGGCCACCTCGGGCCTCCCCCGCACGCCTGCCGATGTGCCTCGGCGTCTGCAGCACGCTACGCGGTCGGCCCCCTTCTCTCTCCTCCTCCCCGCACCTCCGCGCTAGCGAACAGAGGCCGCCCAAGCGCGCCAATGGAGCGGCTCACACGCGCGCGTCTCTGACCTCTCCCCGCTCTCTCCCTTAGCTCCCCTCGGCGTAGTTCATGCCCAGGAACACCCCAGACACGGCGCCAGCTCCTCCCGAGCCCTGTGGCGACGAGCAGGAGCTCTCCGGTGCACGAGTCCATGGCACCTCGCTGTTCTCCTATTTAAAGGCCTCCCCGAGCCCTTCTCTCCTCACCACTCGCTCTCTCACTCCCTTAATCGTTCCCCTGCACCCCCAGTTCGTCTCCAGAGCCGCCCGAGCTCGAGATCAAGCTCGAGCTCCGCCGCTCCGGCTCGCCGGAGCTCGCGAGGTACAGGCTTCCCCCGCTCCTCCTCTGCCCCGATCTGAAACCGTCTCCTCCCACTGATCATTTCCCCTCTCTTCCCCGCCTCGTTTGCAGCCGGAGTCGGCCGGAACCGTTGACACCCGAAGCTCCTCCGCCGCAATAACTCATCGCCGGTGAACCAGGCAACTCAGGTGACGTCCACCACCTCCACCCGAATGGCGACACGACGCTGATCCCAGCCGTGCCCTCGCCCGACCTCGCCGTGCCCTGCATCATCGCTGGTGAGCTCGCCAGCCGCCTAGACTCAGGGTTAGGGATGACAGGCGGGCCCCGCCTGTCAGCCTCTCCCCTTCATTGCCCCCCTCCCTCTCGCTGACGCCTGGGCCCCGCCCGTCAGGTTTAAACCTGGCGCGCGCGCGTGCACCAGTGCACTGGGCCGCCTCTCTGGCTGGGCTTGCTGCGCTGCGGCTGTTCTGGCCCAGCAGGCACAGTGCTCCTTCCCCTTTTTTCTTTTTCAGTCACGTTTCCAAAAATTCCACAGGATAAAATATATGTCCAAATAAATTAATTCCAATTCCTAAATTCCTAAGGTATTGCAACCTATTTAATTGTGCAACTTTCATTCAAATCCAACAACCTTTTCTTCACTGTAAATATTTAAATGTGATTTTAAGTATTTAAATAAACCTTTGAAAACCCATTTCTCCTATTCTGCTACTCCAAATCCAAAACTAGGAATTTTCCCCTTCTTAGTTTTCAACCTAGTATTTAACAAAAATAAGTTGACATTTTTCTGAGCACTTTGGTTTTTCTGTTTAATTATTGCCTTATTTTCTCATTATTATTTTGCGACGATAGATTGCGTTGCTGACGAAGGAGTTGGACCAGAAGACTTTGAAGACCCAGAAGATTTTGCTGAGCCAGGCAAGCAGCCCTTTGACCATGTCTATGAAACCCTTTTTATGCATGTCATATAGCACTTTATTAGTGTTGCATCGGAATCATGATGAGATGGTAACCACTTTGATGGGTTGCCTCTATTACTTCCTCGTTGATACTTGCATTGTGCATGACCCTACCTTCTTATGAGGGTTATGCCGGTGGGAGTAGATAGGATGCTAAGTAGTGCTACGAAAAGGGACGGGTATATGCATGATGATGGAGGCAAAGTATTTTCAGAAGACTCCGAAAACCCCATCGGGTGCCACTTATGCCCGAGGGAGACAATGAGATGGGTAACCACTTGGTGACGAAGTGGTGTATCGAGGCAAGTGTGTGTTGTTTCGAAAACAGATTAGATTTAAGATTTGTCGACTGTCCCAACCTTACATGCGCAACCACTCTACCCTTATATGGGAAAGGGCATTATTGATTACTTAGGTCGGTACTAGCTTGGAGCCCGCATTACTAGTGACAGGGGGGAGTTGGTGCTCTCTCTCGGGACGAGGTCGTGCCAGGTAGGGCGGCCATGACTGTTTTCACAGGGCACCGGATACACCGTTGTGTCCCCTCTCGGATGTTACGATCTCGAGTGAGTCTCGTATGATGTGCATCGTGAGGATACGGAACAACGAGTGGACTCCTTGTTAGTGTCGTCTAGGGAAAGATAGTGATCGGGTGCTTACCCCGGGTACTTGAGGTATCGCGTGTCGTGGATGACACGGAAGTTCCCTGGATCTTGTGGGTAAAGTGTGCAACCTCTGCAGAGTGTAAAACTATTCGAATAGCTGTGTCCACGGTCAAGGACAGTTGGGCGGTGCTGCTTAAACTACGTCCACGTGTTTACAAACCAGTGTGTGTGTTGGATAAGTGGGAAGAACTACTTGGGTCAAGTCAAGGACTTGACATGATTGAGTTGGGTTGGTGCCCACTCTATTTATGTTGATATATGTAGCCTGTCCTCATGGTTACTTGAATTCTCCTAATGCATGTCTTAGACGTTGTTGAACTTGTCATTGCACTCAAAACTAGCTTTCCGCAAAAATTTACCTATATCATGCATTGTTGTATCTTGAACCAAAACATGGGTTGCTTGCGAGTACATTCAAAGTACTCATTGGCTTGCCACTGGTTATTTAATTGGCCAGGCATGGAAGAACAGGAGTTCGAAGAAGAATTCTTTGGAGATGAACCTGTAAACTAGGATGCTTCCCAGTCAGAATGCCTGTAGGGTTAAGGCAGATGGCATGGGTTCCACTTATCGACGAAGATTTCCACTGCTTGTGTTTCATTTGATGTTCAGCCCCTAAGGCTTTATCTATGTAAGACTTGACCATAATGGTCATGATTTGTGTAAGACGGTATGTATGGATGTAAGAATCTTGTTATTCAGCTTCTGTGTGTTCAGTGAGCATTGATCTCTGGGATCACTGTACACGTGCATTCGGTGATCTCGACTTATGAGTCGGGGTCCCCACAGAGCTGGTATCAGAGCCATCCTGACTGTAGGAAGCCTTAGTTAGCATGGACGTTAGTTAGCTTGAGACCTTCTAAACTTCTCTTCTTTTCTAAGCTTACCAAGCCCGAGGTATATTTTCCATATTGACCTCCCCTATTCAACCTTTGTAGATGGCTGCCGTACCCGAAGAGTTCCTGACCACCGGATTTCCCGTGCTTCTCGAGGATAGCCTCAAGAAGTGCCAGTTTCACCGAGCCCCCATTTTCACCTACCATGAGCATTGGATCAATGACACCGAGATGGAGTATCATGTGGAAGTGATCGTGAAGGCTAATGACTCTCCAACAAGCTGGTTCTTCGAGGGACCCCAGATGGCAACACTGGTTCTTGCCGTCGAGACGGCAATCCTCAAGGCACTCACCCGCCTCCGAGACCTCCTTCCAGAGATGGCAGATGAGTTGGCAACCCGCTTCTTGCCTTATCGGAAGGAAGGTGAGGATGAGAGCAGTGCACCAGCTCCACCATTAGAAGAAGGACTTCCACTCCGATTCCAGACCTACTTCAGCCTTTGTGCCGATAGTTTGGCACATCTCTTGGCCTCGGAATCGATGAAGCTCTGAAAGGAACTTCATGAGACCAAGGCACTTCTTCGCCAAGCACAAGAGAAGACGGATAGGATCAAGGAGGAAGGTGCTTCCCCTGGTCAAACCGCAATCGCATACAGAGGTGGAACACCCCCAAAGGATGGAGAACCACCACAGCAACACCGCATGAGCGCAAAGGAATACCGCAAGCTCTTCACACCACCGGCAAAGCAATGCCGTGTTGAGCTCCTTCACTCCCCCACCCCTTCAAGTGAAGAGGAAAGTCAGGCCACCGATGATGAGGAGGAAGAACCAGAAGAGCCAGACTACGCGACCGAGCATTCTACCACTTAGGCATCATTCGCAACCCGGATATTCCCGTTAGCAACCCCTACGGTAGGATAGGTCGTGTACCCCTATGCGAAGTTGAGTCCTTGTAATGGTTCATATGAAACCATGTAGTGTTGTGTTTGCTTTGATGTGTTTGATGGACGTCGTGCTTTCCTTCGGGAACTTGTAAGAGACTACATCACCCATTTGGATTTCAATGAATGTGTTTGGCCTTTTGGCCCTTGCATGAAAACAATTGGTGTCATACCAACCCCCTTACTAGGCATCCCATGTATATTGCTTTTCCCATCTTTCCCAATCATGAGACCTTGACCGCTCCAACAGGATGCCTGTTGTAACTCGTACTGGTACCTCTACCTAGCAGCAAGAAGCCGGAGAAGGAGCCAGTCAGGACCAAACCCAAGGACAAGTTCCACCACGGCCACCACCTCCAAACATGGACATGGCTCAGCTTCTCCAAGCCTTCCGAGAGGAACACCAAGCCAACACTGCAACCCTCCAGATGATTGCTCAACCTGTCAACCGCTAGCCGGCGGGAAACGACAATGGACGTTCCACGTTGGTGGAGTTCAAGAAGCATGCACCACCCACCTTCATCGAGACTACTGAACCCCTGGATGCAGACGACTGGGTCCGCACCATTGACGATCTGCTGGAACTAGTCGGATGCACTGAGGACCGTGAGAAGGTGGCATATGCTGCTCAATGTCTCGAGGGAACTGCTAGAGCTTGGTGGGATGGATTCAAGGCCATGCATGCCGAGCGAAACATCACTTGGAATGACTTCAAGGCAGAATTCCGCAAAGCCCACATTCCTTCCGGAATCATGGCCATCAGGAAGCGTGAGTTCCGAGCCCTGAAGCAAGGTAGTAGCACTGTCAAGGAGTACATGCAGAAGTTCAGTGTTCTCTCAGGGTATGCCCCTAAAGATGTCAGCACTGATGCTGCCAAAAGGGAGCGCTTCATGGAAGGCGTTAACCAGACTCTGCAGTACTCGCTTGTTGTGTGTGACTGCCCGACCTTTCCTGATCTGGTGAACAAGGCACTCGTGCTTGAAGATAAGCGATGTGCTTTGGATGACATCCGTAAGCGCAAGATGATCAGCAAGGGTAGCTCCAGCAACCAGAAGCCTCGCCCGTGGCAGCCAGCCCCGGTCAAGCCAACTTATCAGCAGCCAAGAGCTCCTGCACCCCGCACCAACTATCCACCCCAGCAGTATGCCAACCCCAGGACAGCTTACAACAACCCCAATAACAATGCCGGCAAGAGCAGCAACCCCAACCAAGTCTCTTGCTTTGGATGTGGTCAGCCAGGACACTACTCCAAGAATTGCCCCAACAAGAAGCCCGACGCCCCGCGCCCCAATGCGCAGGACCCAGGACAAGGCCGTGGAATGCCACTAAGGAACCAAGCTCCCCGCAACCCACCCAACAACGGCAGGGGTCGTGTGAATCATGTCACTGCTGAAGAAGCCCAGGAAGACCCGGACGTCGTGTTGGGTACGTTCCTTGTCAACTCAACACCTGCAACTGTCTTGTTTGATTCTGGAGCCACGCATTCATTTGTCACCCAAAAGTTTGCATTAAAAAGTGGCATGACCCCTACACCCCTGAATAACCCTATGGTGGTACAAACCCCCGGAGCAGAGATGAGAGCCAAGATAGGATGTAAAGGAGTCGGGATTGTCATTAATGGGGTAGACTTCCAAGAAGACCTTATCATCTTAAGATCGCAAGTCTTGGATGTGATCTTAGGAATGGATTGGCTCATCAAGCACCAAGGCTTGTTAGATTATGCCAACCGGACCGTCACTGTGACCAATGACCAAGGAGTCGAAGTTAAGGTTGCCCCCGACCCCTCCTCTACTCAAGGTGCCCAAGTCAAATGTCTATCAGAAGTTGGAATGGAGCAAGTGCCGATAGTATGCGAATACCCCGATGTCTTTCCTGATGAGCTACCGGGAATGCCTCCTGACTGAGACATTGAGTTCATCATCGAGCTCATGCCCGGAGCAGGACCCATCTATAAGAAGCCTTATAGAATGGGATCGGAAGAGTTAGCAGAGTTTAAGAAGCAATTGGAAGAGCAGTTGAGGAAAGGATTTATCTGCCCTAGTGCCTCCCCATGGGGATCACCTGTTCTGTTTGTGGCAAAGAAGGACGGTACCATCCACTTATGCATTGACTACCGCTCCCTCAATGAAGTTACAATCAAGAACAAGTATCCACTTCCCAAGATTGAAGATCTGTTTGATCAACTCAATGGGGCCAAGGTGTTCTCCAAGATCGACCTCAGATCTGGGTATTACCAGCTGAAAATCAGACCAAAAGATATTCCGAAGACGACATTTGTAACCAGATATGGCCTGTACGAGTGCACGGTCATGTCCTTCGGATTGACCAATGCCCCAGCTTACTTCATGTATCTCATGAATAAGGTCTTCATGGAATATTTGGACAAGTTTGTCGTTGTCTTCATTGATGACATTCTTGTCTTTTCGAAGACGGAAGAAGAGCACGAGCAACACTTGAGGATGGTCCTAGACAAGCTTCGAGAGCACCAACTGTATGCCAAGTTCAGCAAGTGCGAATTTTGGCTGCGTGAAGTTGGATTCTTGGGTCATGTTTTGACCGAAGAGGGATTGTCGGTCGATCCCACTAAGATTGAAGCCGTGACAGAATGGCAATCCCCAAGCAATGTGAAGGAAGTCAGAAGCTTCCTCGGACTCGCGGGATATTACCGCAAGTTCGTTGAAGGATTCTCAAGCATTGCCCGACCCATGACTCAACTCTTGAAGAAGGACAAGAAGTTTGAATGGACGCCGAAGTGTGAAGAGAGCTTCCAGGAGCTGAAGAAGAGACTGACTACCGCCCCAGTTCTGGCCACACCAGATATACACAAGGAGTTTGTGATATATTGTGATGCGTCAAGAACCGGACTGGGAGGTGTTCTGATGCAAAAAGGCAGAGTCGTAGCTTACCTTTCAAGGCAACTACGACCTCATGAAGAGAACTATGCTACTCATGGCCTCGAGTTGGCAGCTGTAGTTCATGCCCTGAAAACATGGCGACATTACCTCCTAGGGAAGCGGTGTGAGATATACACAGATCATAAAAGTCTGAAGTATATTTTCACTCAGAAGGAATTGAACATGAGGCAAAGAAGATGGCTAGAGTTGATCAAGGATTATGACCTCAGTGTTCAATACCACCCTGGGAAGGCTAATGTGGTAGCAGATGCATTAAGCAGGAATGCTTGTTCCTTGAATGCTATGCTTAAGGAAAGGCTACCCGCCTTGTATGTAGAACATGAAGGCTTCAGGTTGGAACTGGTTGCACCAGGATTCTTAGCCAACCTTGAAGTCAAGCCTACCCTGATGGATGATATTAAGGAAGCTCAGAAGGGACACGAGAGTATTGAAGGCATCAAGAGGAAGATCAAGGCAGGCAAGGCCCGGGATTCTCAGAGGATGAGCAAGGAATCGTGTGGTTTGGGAATCGCATTTGCGTACCCAACAAGATTGAGCTCAAGAATTTGATCTTGCAAGAAGCTCATGACACCCCATATTCCATCCACCCCGAAGGAACCAAGATGTATCAAGACCTGAAGGAAAGATTTTTGTGGCACGGGATGAAAAGGGAGATTGCCACCTATTTTGCAAAGTGTGATGTATGCCAAAGGGTCAAAGCTGAATATCAGCGACCTGCTGGATTGCTCCAACCACTCAAGGTTCCCGAGTGGAAATGGGATAAAGTCGGAATGGATTTCATCACTGGACTACCTAGGTCAAACAAGGTACATGACTCCATCTGGGTCATAGTCGATCATTTGACTAAAGTAGCCCATTTCATTCCTGTGAAGACTACCTATGATGGCAACCAGCTAGCAACTCTATACATCAACAGAATCATAAGCCTTCATGGTGTTCCCAAGGAGATCGTGTCAGACCGAGGAACCTAGTTTACCTCTAGGTTCTGGAAAAAGTTCCAAGAGGCCATGGGGACCAAGTTATCTTTCAGCACTGCTTTCCACCCACAGACCGGAGGTCAGACAGAACGAGTGAATCAGATACTCGAAGACATGCTCCGAGCCTGTATCTTAGCATATGGAGCTAGGTGGGAAGATTGCCTCCCTTTTGCCAAGTTCTCCTACAACAACAGTTATCAGTCAAGCCTCCAGATGGCACCATTTGAGGTGTTGTATGGACGCAAGTGTCGCACACCCCTCAATTGGTCAGAAACCGGAGAAGGGCTAGTATTTGGGCCCGATATCCTCCGTGAAGCAGAAGAGCAAGTTCAGCTAGTCAGAGAGCAACTGAAGACCGCCAAGTCGAGACAGAAGAGCTATGCTGACACTCGTCGCCGACAAGTAGACTTCCAAGTCGGAGACCATGTATACCTGCGAGTAACTCCTCTTAAGGGAACCCAGCGTTTCCACGTTAAGGGAAAGCTCGCACCAAGATTTATGGGCCCCTTCAAGATCACCGCACGACATGGAGAAGTGGCTTACCAGTTGGAACTGCCACCTGATCTATCCGATGTGCACAATGTATTCCACGTGTCACAACTCCGGAAGTGTCTCCAAGTCCCAGACAAGCCTGATCTTTACAAGGACGTCGATCACCAAGACATTGACCTTCAGCCCAATTTGACCTACCACGAGAGACCCATCTGCATTTTGGATGAGGCCGAACGACGCACTCGAAGCCGCACAATCAAGTACCTCAAGGTCCAGTGGAGCAACTACACTGAAGCAGAAGCAACCTGGGAACGTGAAGACTACCTTAGATCCGAGTTTCCATATCTCCTTAAAGCCTAGTTTAGGAATCGCGGGGACGAGATTCTTGTAAGGGGGGTAGGTCTGTCACACCCTGCATTTTGTAACACTTCATTTGCATTAATAAAGCATGAAAATTTGGACCAACAAAAACTTTTGCATTATTTGGCTTTTTATTTTGGAGTTGGTTTTTCTCTCTGTGATTTTGAAGTGCTCTACAAAGTCAACAATTTCACCCTCTATATTTCATCTACTTGCCTCAAACTTCTGCCCAATGATCATGCCATGTGTATAGTGCAATGTAGTATTTTCTTACAAAAATAATTTGGCCAAAAAGTATTTTCTAAAATTAGATTTCCAAAAACCCTTGAATTGAGATTTGCACTGCAAGTACTTAATTAAGGGCAGCAAAAATATTTCCAAAAGTATTTTTGACTCCTACTAGATATAGGATACCCATAAACCCCAAAAATATAATTTTAAAAGTTATTTTCCTATTTTATTTAAAGGCTTTTTCTTAAGGCCAGAAATGGTCTTTAATAGGGAAAAATTATTTTATTGATTCAAAAATATTTGACAAAAATCAGGGAAACTCAGTGGGCACATATTTCCCATATATAAGAGTTTCAACATATGGCCATGATCAAAATATTGGACAAAACCTCCCAAAACCATTTCTGCCCATTTCAAGGATTTGAAATATTTCTACAGGAAATATTTTCATAAAAATCCAAGAAAAATCCAGAAAGTCACAAATGCATGTTGTGATCACCTTGAAAAGCGTCAAGTCAATTAAAGTCATTTTGGTTCACCAAAATGCCCCAAAACCCTCTCTGACCAGAACCAAATTTGAACAAGTTTGTACTACCAACTTTCTCTCTTTGACCCCAAATTTTGTGAGCATCTTCACATGGCCAAATGAGGCCACTACACCAAGTAGTGAATCAAGGAGAAGTGTTATGCTCAACTAGATCTACACAAGTCTATTTCTGCTAATTTCTAGGGTTTACCAAAGTTACATAGGCAACTTTCCCAAATGAGCTCAAATTTGGTGGCACACCCTATTTATAAGTGTCATTCCATCCTGTTAAGTATCATGGCAATTGGAGTTCATTTGCTTGCCAAAACCTTTATCAAACACCTTTTGCCATTTTTCCAAAACACCATTTTGACCCCTTCCACTAATCTCCTTGAGCTCAACTTTTTACCACAGCTCCTCCTAGTCCCCTTTCACCTCCAGTAACAAGGGAAAATCAACAGCTCACTTATTGTATGGGTGAAACCCCACTTTCTCTCTCTGGACAGCCCATTTGCACACTTCTTCTTCATGTCCCCTCACCCCAGTGGCCATCCATGGCATCCAATGCACCACCCCATTACTTTAATCACCCCTAGACCGGCTAGACATCAAAGGACGCGCTCACCATGCATAAAGAATGGCCATGCCGGCCATTTGGGCGCTCTGGAGCGCGCTACAGTGCGCTCCCGCACTGTAGCCGCCCCCTTCCAACCACGTCCGGCCACCTCGGGCCTCCCCCGCGCGCCTGCCGATGCGCCTCGGCGTCCGCAGCACGCTACACGGTCGGCCCCCTTCTCTCTCCTCCTCCCCGCGCCTCCGCGCTAGCGAACAGAGGCCGCCCGAGTGCGCCAATGGAGCGGCTCACACGCGCGCGTCTCTGACCTCTCCCCGCTCTCTCCCTTAGCTCCCCTTGGCGTAGTCCATGCCCAGGAACACCCCAGACACGGCGCCAGCTACTCCCGAGCCCTGTGGCGACGAGCAGGAGCTCTCCGGCGCATGAGTCCACGGCACCTCGCCGTACGCCTATTTAAAGGCCTCCCCGAGCCCTTCTCTCCTCACCACTCACTCTCTCACTCCCCTAATCATCCCCCTGCACCCCCAGTTCGTCTCCAGAGCCGCCCGAGCTCGAGATCGAGCTCCCGCTCCGCGGCTTTGGCTCGCCGGAGTTCGCGAGGTACAGGCTTCCCCCGCTCCTCCTCTGCCCCGATCTGAAACCGCCTCCTCCCACTGATCATTTCCCCTCTCTTCCCCGCCTCGTTTGCAGCCGGAGTCAGCCAGAACCGTCGACACCCGAAGCTCCTCCGCCGCAAGACCTCGTCGCCGGCGAACCAGGCAACTCTGGTGACGTCCACCACATCCACCCGAACGGCGACACAACGCTGAGCCCAGCCGTGCCCTCGCCCGACCTCACCGTGCCCTGCATCGTCGCCGGTAAGCTCGCCAGCCGCCTGGACTCAGGGTTAGGGATGACAGGCGGGCCCCGCCTATCAGCCTCTCCACTTCATCGCCCCCCTCTCTCTCTCTGCGCCTGGGCCCCGCCCGTCAGGTTTAAACCTGGCACGCGCGCGTGCACCAGTGCGCTGGGCCGCCTCTCTGGCTGGGCCTGCTGTGCTGCGGCTGTTCTGGCCCAGCAGGCACAGTGCTCCTTCCCCTTTTTTCTTTTTCAGTCACGTTTCCAAAAATTCCACAGGATAAAATATATGTCCAAATAAATTAATTCCAATTCCTAAATTCCTAAAGTATTGCAACCTATTTAATGGTGCAACTTTCATTCAAATCCAACAACCTTTTCTTCACTGTAAATATTTAAATGTGATTTTAAGCATTTGAATAAACCTTTGAAAACCCATTTCTCCTATTCTGCTACTCCAAATCCAAACCTAGGAATTTTCCCCTTCTTAGTTTTCAACCTAGTATTTAACAAAAATAAGTTGACATTTTTCTGAGCACTTTAGTTTTTTTGTTTAATTATTGCCTTATTTTCTCGTTATTATTTTGCGACAATAGATTGTGTTGCTGACGAAGGAGTTGGACCAGAAGACTTTGAAGACCTAGAAGATTTTGCTGAGCCAGGCAAGTAGCCCTTTAACCATGTCTATGAAACCCTTTTTATGCATGTCATATAGCACTTTATTAGTGTTGCATCGGAATCATGATGAGATGGTAACCACTTTGATGGGTTGCCTCTATTACTTCCTCGTTGATACTTGCATTGTGCATGACCCTACCTTCTTATGAGGGTTATGCCGGTGGGAGTAGATAGGATGCTAAGTAGTGCTACAAAAAGGGACGGGTATATGCATGATGATGAAGGCAAAGTATTTTCAAAAGACTTTTCGAAAACCCCATCAGGTGCCACTTATACCTAAGGGAGACAATGAGATGGGTAACCACTTGATGACGAAGTGGTGTACCGAGGCAAGTGGGTGTTGTTTCGAAAACGGATTAGATTTAAGATTTGTCGACTGTCCCAACCTTACATGTGCAACCACTCTACCCTTATATGGGAAAGGGCATTATTGATTACTTAGGTCGGTACTAGCTTGGAGCCCGCATTACTAGTGACGGGGGGGAGTTGGTGCTCTCTCTCGGGACGTGGTCGTGCCAGGTAGGGCGGCCATGACAGTTGGGCGGTGCTGCTTAAACTACGTCCACGTGTTTACAAACCAGTGTGTGTGTTGGATAAGTGGGAAGAACTACTTGGGTCAAGTCAAGGACTTGACATGATTGAGTTGGGTTGGTGCCCACTCTATTTATGTTGATATCTGTAGCCTGTCCTCATGGTTACTTGAATTCTCCTGATTCATGTCTTACACGTTGTTGAACTTGTCATTGCACTCAAAACTAGCTTTCCGCAAAAATTTACCTATATCATGCATTGTTGTATCTTGAACCAAAACATGGGTTGCTTGCAAGTACATTCAAAGTACTCATTGGCTTGCCCACTGGTTATTTAATTGGCCAGGCATGGAAGAACAGGAGTTCGAAGAAGAATTCTTTGGAGACGAACCTGTAAACTAGGACGCTTCCCAGTCAGAATGTCTGTAGGGTTAAGGCAGATGGCATGGGTTCCACTTATCGACGAAGATTTCCGCTGCTTGTGTTTCATTTGATGTTCAGCCCTTAAGGCTTTATCTATGTAAGACTTGACCATAATGGTCATGATTTGTGTAAGACAGTATGTATGGATGTAAGACTCTTGTTATTCAGCTTTTGTGTGTTCAGTGAGCATTGATCTCTGGGATCACTGTACACGTGCATTCGGTGATCTCGACTTATGAGTCGGGGTCCCCACACGAGACACCCCCGAACCCGTGAGCAACATGGCCAGCTTCACCAGCCCGGACATCCGGCCTCCACAGCCCGGACATCCGGCCCTCCGTGAATGCCCGGACATCCGACCCAACGCCCGGACGTCCGGCCTCCCCTGTTTTGCGCAAAGTGTAAGGGCCGAGGCCCGTGTACCCCTTCACTCCCCTAGACTATATATACTCCACCTCGTCCTACTTTCTAGGGTTAGCATTGGTTTAGCTCATATTTAGAGATAGAGCATTGCACATCCACATTGGATCTACTCCATGAGAGAGACCGCGACCCCTCTTTGGGGAAGATCCCTTTGGATTTGAGACCTCCTTGCGGAGAAGAACATCAAGACCTCCTCACGGAGAAGACCGGCTACCTTTGTATCATCCTTAGTTGTCCGTGGATCGTGTGATCTCTTATCTAATCGAGGATCTAGCACATGTGTGACTATTTCGTGTTGGTTTAGTGATTTTTTTCGTGTTTCCTCTCGTGTTTCCCCTCGTTTTCCCTCTTGTGTTCTTTGTTTTCATCGCGGGATCCGCTCCAATATTAAAAGATCGGACGATTCGGGTTCTACCCTACATCATCATAGTATCGAGAGCCACGTTGATCACGATTTCAGAGCCTCCCCGTTGTGTTGCTAGCCTAGTTTTTGTTGATTTTGTCCCGAATTCGAAAATTCCCCACAAAATAGCCCCAAATGTTTATTGTGATTTGTTGGTGTGATGAAGTTTTGTTGGATTTGATCTGCAGATTTCGTGTGTTGCAGGTAGATCTAGCTTTCCATCCACTTTCCCCCAATTTCCATCCACAAATTCCTCCGAATTTTTCCTGGATTTTCCACCGTCCACGCGGAGTTCGTCCGGATCCAGATCCCGGACATCCGTCCCAACAGCCCGGACATCCGGCCCCTGGCAGCAACATCTCCATCCACCACCCCGTTTACCGTCCATATTTCGCCAAATTGTGTTCCGGTGCCCACATATACTTCCGCATACCACCACCACTTCCGCATAGCACCGCCATATACCACATACACCACCATCGCTTGCCACTACCAATTCCGACAACTTTTCTCCAATTTTTCTTTGAGAATTTGAGTTGCAGTTCCCTGTCCTACTTGTGTTTCGGCTATTTAGGTACGGGTCAACATCAACATCACCGCCGATCATCTTCGCCACAGACACGTCATCAACAGCGACCTCCTCGACTACATCTTGGTATTCGTGCTACCCATTTGATCACCATCATCCATTCTTGCATACGAACGAGGAACCAAAGAAACGGTAACCTCATCTTGGTATTGGACATATCACTCTTGCCATTATTTTGGTAGCCATCATAGATTATTCCTTTGCGTCGCTTACCCATCGAGACTAGCCGTTGAGTATTGCCGGCAACGAGACTTGTGAACATTAGTGATCATACTTCCCATAACATACATACATAATTGTTGCATATCTTGGTATCATCTCTTGTGTCACAAGGTTGTCATCACATACACAATCGCTATCTTGGATCGTCAAGCATTGCATGAGAAAAATGCTCAAACAAAAAAGAGCCAAACAAGCTTTTAAGAAGAAGGGAGAGATAAGCAAAGAGCTTTTAAGCAAGAACCATAGCATCATACAACATTAAGTTTGTCATACTGGATCATCTTGGATCATCTCATAGAAACACCTTGCATAGATCATACTTGGGATAGTAGTCGTTGCATTTTTGCTTAGTAGGTTGTGCACGAGTCTTTGTATCCACCTATTGCGCAATCATGCTAGCGTCTCTCTAGTGTTGTGCAACAAGAGCATTTTTGTGGATTGCACATTTTGGCTGATCCTTGGTTGCCCAACCCCACTTATCTTTTTGCATGTGTGTTTCCGTGTACCTTGTATTTCTTGGTCTACTTGTTGCATTGCAATCTTGGGAATCTTTTCCAACATTATTGAAGCTCACTTACAATTGCATCAAATTTTGTGCCACCATCCTAACCAAGCTCCACCATAGGTTTTTCTTGTGTAGGTGTGAGAAACCGACAAGAATTGGTACCAATTGTGCTATTTCCTTGTCCACATTGGAGTTATCATTGATCCACTTTCAACTTCGGTTAAGGTACTTTTGGTATTCGTTCTTCTCTTTCTACCTCTCAATTTTTCTCTTGGAATGATGGATAGGGCTAGTACTTCTACCAACCCACTCTTCATTGAGCACGACGACGACATGAACTCCTACGTCACCAAGAGCCACCTCTTTGGTGCGCAACGTGCTTTGCATCAAGAGCAACAAGCAATGAGTGAACGCATCGACAACCTCGCCGCCGACTTGCGACCCTCTGAGCAACGTACAAGGGACTACTTCGACCACAAGCTCGACGATCACAAGCAAGACAATAACGCAAGAATGGACGAGATTTGCGCTTTGTTGCTCAACCGCTCTTCTTCCACTTCATCGTCATCAAGGACTCGCTCAAGTCGACACTCCGACTTCACCCTCTCCGGCTCAAGTACACCGACATCGAACACTCTACGTCGTGCCGCGCACAACGATCGTGAAGCAATCACAATCCTCTACGCGACACCAACACTCAAGAGCACCGACAATGTCAAACCCAAGAGGCTTTTGCGCTGGCACAAGAACGACAACGACAACGCCAACATGAAGAGGAAGAGCGCGCGCGTCTACACCAAGAAGCACAAGATGCCAAGGCACAACGTCAAGAACAACAACTCCGTGATGCTCAAGCACTTGAGGCGCAACAAGCCCTCCAAGATGCAAGTCGAGTTGTAGCCAACCGAGGCCGACAAGATCGTGAACAAGAGGAAGCACTTCACGAAGAGGTTCAAGAAAGAAGATTTTAAGCTCGCGTGCATCGTCATGTTCCTCCTCGAGATCGACAAGATCATCCACAAGCTCGCCAAGAACATTAAGTTCATCAAGACCATGAAGACAATGGAAATCCTCCACGACAAGAGCAACATGAGGTTGACAACCCTCGTCACCAAGAGCAACACGAGCTTGACAATCATCAACAACATGGGCGTCATCATCCCCAACCCCAACACAATGAAGAGCAACGCTACGGGAAACTCAAGTTCACCATCCCTAGGTTCAATGGAAGCATAGATCCCGAAGAGTATCTTTCATGGGCATTGAAGGTCGACAAAATCTTCCGCTTGTACAACTACGACAAAGAGAAGAAGATCGCGATGGCATCCCTTGAGTTCCAAGACTATGTCCTCATTTGGTGGGAACAAGTTATCGAGCGCCGAGAGGCAAGAGGTGAACCACCCATCACTACTCGGGCGCAAATGAAGGATGTCATGAGAGCACGCTTTGTGCCTACCTACTACAACCGTGACCTCTTCAAGAAACTTCAACTACTCAAGCAAGGAACCAAGAGCGTTGATGAGTACTACAAGGAGATGGAGATTGCCATGATAAGAGCCCACGTCACGGAAGATGATGAGCAAACTATGACACGTTTCTTGAATGGACTCAACCACCCTATCAAGAAGATCGCCGACTTCCAACCATACTCGACCCTCATCGAGCTAGTGCATCAAGCTACCAATGCGGAACGTCAAGTGCAAGATGACTTCAATTATGCCAAGTTCTCATCCAAGTCCTATGGCTTCTCCAACAATCACGCTTCAACGACTCCAACATCTTCGACTAACCCGAGTCATCCTCCTTCTAAAAGCAACTTCAATCCGAGAGTTTCATCATCATCTACCGCAACCGATAAGACCGACAAGACATGTTCCTTCAAATGCTTCACATGTGGAGGTCGAGGCCACAAGTCCTTTGAGTGTACAAACAAGCACACCATGATCCTCAACAACGACGGTACCCATGACTCCATGAGTGAAGAGGAGATGAAATCCCTTGAGCAAGTGGCAATGCACCGGCGCGTGACCAAAGAAGAAGAAGATCAAGTCTTTTGTGACGAAGATTCAAGTCACGCTCTAGTTGTCTCCAAGGTCTTGACTCTTCAACATCAACAAGAAGAAGACCAAAGATGCCACATATTCCACACCAAGGCCGGAATCAATGGAAGGTCCGACAACGTCATCATCGATGGAGGGAGTTGTCATAATCTCGCAAGTGAAGAACAATGCTCCAAGCTCCAATTGAAAAAGATGAAGCATCCTCATCCATACAAAGTTAAATGGCTTAGCGACCCCGACACTATCCAAGTCGAGCATCAAGTACACGTCTCCTTCAACATCAGAGGTTACGAAGACACATTGGAGTGTGATGTCGTTCCAATGACCGTTTGCCACCTTCTCCTTGGACGCCCATTGCAATTTGATAGAGGAGTCATCCACAAGGGCCGAATGAACCACTACATCTTCAAGATGAAGGGAAATAAGTATGTACTTTGTCCCATCTCTCCAAGCCAAGTGATCGCCGACAAGCAAGACACCCATCATGGAGAGAATAGTGAGAGAGAGAGCCACCAAAAAGAGAGTGAGCGCCACAAGACCAAATCGAGCGCCTCCACGATGAGCGAAAAGAAGAACTTAGTCCTATTTGCTACCACACATGAGATGAGAGAAGTGTGTGAGAACCCATCTAGTGTCATGCACTATGACCTTTCGTGCAATGACGAGGCATCAAAAGCTAACACCTCTCACACTCTACCTTTAGTGTTATCTTCTCTTTTCCAGGAATTTCAAGATGTTTTCCCCGAGGAGCTACCTCCGGGTCCACCTCCTCTACGAGGCATTAAGCACCAAATCGACATCATCCTCGTAGTTCCCCTTCCTAACAAGGTTCCCTACTACTCATCCACTTTTTACATGACAAGACACTTGCTACACTCTCCAAGCACTATTTTTGTCCCACGATGCTTCGCGTCGTCAATCGCTTCACCAACCAATGCTCTACATGTCACCAAGCTGAGCGCAAAGCTCAGTATCTTGGCCTTTACATGCCACTTCCAATTCCATATCAACCATGGGAGGATTTTAGTAGGGATTTTGTGCTTGGGTTGCCTAGCAATAGGAGTGGAAAGGATTCCATCTTTGTTGTTGTGAACCGATTCTCCAACACAGCTCATTCCATATCTTGCCACAAGATAGATGATACTTCGCATATTGCACATCTATTTTGTAGGGAAATCTTGCAGCCGTGCCTACTGATTGCCAAGTACGCCTACAACCGCGCAAGACACTCAACTATTGGCAAGTCCCCTTCGTGGTCGTTTACGGATTCAACCCATTGTCACCATCGGACATTCTTCCTCTACCACTCCAAGAACGCATCAATATGGACACAAGTGCACGTGTGAACCATCTCAAGAAGGTGCATGAGGATACCAGGCAAACCATCAAGCGCCAAGTACATCGACTTGCGACCAAGCTCAACATCAACAAGCACCCCATAGTGTTCAACATTGGAGATCTTATGTGGCTACACCTTCACAAGGACCGCTTCCCCAATGAACGCAAGTCCAAACTTTGACCACGAGCAGATGGACCCTTCAAGGTGCTCGAACGCTACAACAACAATGCATACAAGAACGACATTCCACGAGACAAGTACTTTGGGAGCGACATCTTCAACGTCAAAGATCTCTCGCCCTACCATGGTGATGAGGATTTTGATCCGAGGTCGGATCTTCCCCAAGGGAGGGGAGATGATGCGGAGCATCCCATGATCATCCCCATGGACGCACCTACACCTCCAACGACACCACTTGGACCATTGACAAGAGCCCGAGCCAAGGATATCGAAGATAAGGTGAACTCACTCCTCTCTGAACTTCCACTTTCTATGCAAGAGACATGGCTACTACCTAAGACCAAGACGTTGTGCATGATTAGGTATCAAAAGGATCCTCCCAAAGACACACGTGAAGATGTACAAGCCCACAAGTTCACGGATGAAGAAAACCAACGGAAGGAGTCAAGGTCACCTCCTAGGCCCCGGACATCCGGCCACGACCCCGGACGTCCGGCCCCTGGAGCTTGACCCACCATAGCCACTCATCCACCAGGACACTACAGGCCCCGTACATCCGGCCTCCACAGCCCGGACATTCTGCCCTTCCCAAGCCTCCGGAAATCCGGCTGCCAGCCCGGATATCCGGACAACCCCGAACCTGAGAGCAACATGGCCAGCTTCACCAGCCCGGACATCCGGCCCTCCGCGAACTCCTGGGCATCTGGCCCGACGCCAGGACATCCGGCCTCCCCTGTCCTCGCATAGTGTAAGGGCCGAGGCCCGTGTACCCCTTCGCCCCCTAGACTATATATACTCCACCTCGTCCTACTTTCTAGGGTTAGCATTGGTTTAGCTCATATTTAGAGAGAGAGCATTGCTCATACACATCGGATCTAGTCCACCAGAGAGACCGCACCACCTCTTCGGAGAATATCCCTTTGGATTCAAGACCTCCTTGCGGAGAGGAACATCAAGACCTCCTCACGGAGAAGACCGACTACCTTTGTATCGTCCTTAGTTGTTTGTGGATCGTGTGATCTCTTATGTACTCGAGGATCTAGCACATGTGTGACTATTTTGTGTTGGTTTAGTGATTTTCTCGTGTTTCCCCTCATTTCCCCCCTTGTGTTCTTCGTGTTCATCACGGGATACGCTTCTTTCATGAAAGATTGGCCGATTAGGGTTCTACCCTACATCACAATGGTATTGATGTCCTCATCAGTTCACAGAGAGAAACGTGTGCAAGCATGCACACAGTTGCCGTTCGCAAAGCATGTGTGATGTCAGACACTATAACATACGGTGCCGAAAAACTAAATGTGTGATTGTCTACCTATCATACACGGTTTATAATCATGAGCTATTTGTGATATGCGAGGCATCGTAAATCTCCTGTGCCTGCAATCTGCCTAGAATCTACCTGGAAATCTCCCGTGCCTAGAATCTACCTGGTTTTAGGCAGAACCACAAAACTCTGACTGTGATGGCAATGCGAGCACAAATGTGTAGCAAGGATGAAGCATTTGGGATATTCGAGATATCGGAAACGGTTATACAAGGACAACTGTATGCATCAAGGCTCCCTATCCCCGACGCTTTCTAGGTCGTGTGGGAAGGACCCCCCTATCGCCCACACTCACTTGGAGACAGTTCCATATGCCATCGTGGAAAGGGGTTAAAAACCGTTTGTTCAGGACCGACGCGCACCGGTGACATCCGAGTGGATATATATATATATATCCGGATCTCTCCAACACATAGTGCTTGCCAAAGGAAAAATTGTAAAAAGGAAAGGTGAAGATCAGCATGACTCTTGTATAAGGGTAGAAGATAAAAAAAAGATAGGCCCTTCGTATAGGGAAGCATAGGTTGTCATGATCTTTTATGGTTGGATGCACAAAATCTTAGTGAAAAAGAACGTCACTTTATATTGCCGCTTGTGATAAATAACTTTATTATGCAGGTCGTCACTTTTATTTCTTCCATATCACAAGTTCATATAAGGCTTATTTTCTTCACACTAGTAGATCATACATATTTAGAGAGAAATTTTTATTGCTTGCACCGATGACAACTTACTTGAAGGATCTTACTCAATCCATAGGTAGGTATGGTGGACTGTCATGGAAAAACTGGTTTAAGGGATGTTTGGAAGCACAAGTAGTATCCATTATGCTAGTTCAAAGGAAAAACTTTATTCTACTTGGTGCAAAGAATTTGGCTAGCATGAGAGGGAAAGGCAAGCTCAACATGTTGGATGATCCATGACAATATAACTTCTATTCTGATATAAGAAAACATAACCCATTATGTTGTCTTCCTTGTCCAACATCAACTTTTTAGCATGTCATATTTTAATGAGTGCTCACAATTACAAAAGGTGTCCAAGATAGTATATTTATATATGAAGCCCCTCTATATTTATTACTTCCCATTAATTGCAACAATGACCAAAACTATGATTGTCAACTATCAACAAGAAGTATTCATCATACTCGTTATATGTGAAGTCATTACTCCCCATAAGATCAATATATGATCTTTTTATTTCTTTTTATTCTTTCTTTTATTTAATTCCCTCAAGATCGTAGAAAAATAACAAAGCCCTCAACTCAAAACTACTCTTCATTATATATAACTCAAGGACTCGATTACATAGAGAGAGATCGAAACAAAACTCAAAGCTAGATCATACTAAAAACTTTATTCTACTGGATTAAGATATAACCAAAAGGATCGAACTAAGAAAAATGATAAAGATAAAGATGTGATGGTGATACGATACCAAGGTACCTCCCCCAAGCTTGGCACTTGCCAAGGGGAGTGCACATACCCATGTATTTATGTCTCTTTCTTCGGAGGTGTTGATGATGGAGTTGCTGATGTAGTAGGCTTCTTCCTCAGCATGCGCTTGAGGATACAAATTTTCTCCCTTAAGTCATTGATCTCTTGCTCAAGCCTTAATATCTTTTTACGTAGTTCCTGTTTGTTTTCCTACAACAGACCAAAAGGTATAAACTTGATCTTTAGTTTCTTTGCTTTATTATGAAGACTTGACTTTTTGAACTCCACGTGCATGTACCTAGGTTGGGGTATTGGGACTTCCTCTTCATCGGAATTTATCTCTTCCTTTCCTTTCGGATCATAGTCTTCTTCTTCCTCCGTGATCCAACAATAGTGCTCCAAATCCCCATATACCTTGGGGTCTGCAATGCAATCAGCTACATAGCTCTCTCCCTTGGAATCCTGGCATGACATCCTGCTCTAAATCTACTGCAGAAACATGTCAAAACAGAAAAAGTGGATATTGTCGTGGTAAGGTAGTCAAAATCTTTGGGAGTCAACAGGAAATGGTCAATTGCATGGTTAGTTATAAAATCCTACATAAAACTTATGGATGACTTAATATGATATGTTTGATTCCTTGCAATAGTTGTACGATATAGAGATGATATTATGTGGGAGGTACTAGTAAACAGTTGTGGTTAGAAAGAATATTAGTGTTAAGGTTTGTGATTCCTGAAGCATGCACGTATAGTCTCTCGTTATGCTATGATGTTGGAGCATGATTTATTATTGATTGTCTTCCTTATGAGTGGCGGTCGGGGACGAGTGATGGTCTTTTCCTACCAATCTATCCCCCTAGGGGCATGCCTAGTAGTACTTTGCTTCGAGGGCTAATAAAATTTTGCAATAAGTATATGAGTTCTTTATGACTAATGTGAGTCCATGGAATATAAGCACTCTTACCTTTCCGCAATTTGCTAGCATCTACGGTACCGTGCATTGTCCTTTCTCACATCGAGACATGGTGCAAACTTCGCAGGTGCATCCAAACCCCATGATATGATACGCTCTATCACACATAAGCATTATTATATCTTCCTCAAAACAGCCACCATACCTACCTATTATGGCTTTTCCATGGCCATTCCGAGATATATTGCCATGCAACTTCCACCGCTTCTGTTTGATGACTTGAGAATTCATTGTCATATTTCTTTGCATGATCATATAGCTGACATAGTAGTTGTGGCTCAGCCACCATTCATCCTTTTTCATACATGTTATGGTACATCATTTCACATCCTGGTACATTGCCAGAGGCATTCATATAGAGTTATACTTTGTCATAGGTATCGAGTTGTAATTTTTATTTTCTTTTAAGTTATAAGTAAATAGGAGTGTGATGGTCATCATTATTCATTTTTAGAGCAGTGCCCCGGTGAGGAAAGGATGATGGAGACTATGATTCCCCCACAAGTCGGGATGAGACTCCGGACAATGAGAGAGAAAAAAGGAAAAAAGGAAAAAAATAAAAAAAAGAGAGAAGGGGCATTGTCGGTATCCTTTACCACACTTGTGCTTCAAAGTAGCACCATGTTTTTCATATGGAGAGTCTCCTATGGTGTCACTTTCATATACTAGTGGGAATTTTTCATTATAGGATTAGATGCAGAGCCACTTAGTTTTCATATTGAGCTTTCATACACTTATAGCTCTTAGTGCATTCGTTGCATGGCAATCCCTACTCCTCACGTTGATATCAATTGATGTGCATCTCCATAGCCCGTTGGTTGGCCGCGTCGATGTGATACTTTCTTACTTTTTTGTCTTCTCTATATTTACCCCTATCACCATACTCTGTTCCACCTATAGTGCTATATCCATTGCTTGCGCTCATGTATTGCGTGAGAGTTCAAAAAGCTGAAGCACGTTAAAAAGTGTGAACCAATTGCTCGGCTTGTCATCGGGGTTGTGCATGATAAATACTTTGTGTTAAGAAGACATAGCATGACAAGACTATATGATTTTGTAGGGATTGCTTTCTTTAGCATTGATATTTTGAAAGACATGATTGTTTGTTGAGATGCCTGAGTATTGATGTCTTTATGTCGAATTATAGACTATTGCTTTGAATCACTTATGTCTTAATATTCATGCCATGATTAGATATATGATCAAGTTTATGCTAGGTAACATTCCACATCAAAAAATATTTATTTTATCATTTACCTGCTCGAGGACGAGCAGGAATTAAGCTTGGGGATGCTGATACGTCTCCGTTGTATCTATAATTTTTAATTGTTTCATGCCAATATTATAAACGTTTTACATACTTTTGGCAACTTTTTATATGATTTATTGGTCTAACCTATTGATCCAGTGCCAAGTGCCAATTCCTGTTTTCTGCATGTTTTTTGTATCATAGAGTATCCATATCAAACGAAGTCCAAATGCAATAAAATTTCATGGAGAATTATTTTGGAATATATGTGATTTTTTGGAGTTGGAATCACTACAAACGGAGGCCCGTGGTGGGCACAACCCACCAGGGTGTGCAAGAGGAGCCAGGCGTGCCGTGGTGGGTTGTGCTCACCTCGTACATCGGTTGGACCTATAATTCGGGTGCAAGGAAACTTATATACGGAAAAAATCATGTTAAAATCTTAGTGCAATCAGAGTTACGGATCTCCAAGAATATAAGAAACGATTTTCGGCCAGATCTGGGGAGCGCGAAACAGAAGAGAACAGAGAGGGAGATCCAATCTCGGAGGGGCTCCCGTCCCTACGCTGCCATGGAGACCAAGGACCAGAGCGGGAACCCTTCTCCCACCTAGGGAGGAGGCCAAGGAAGAAGAATAAGGAGGGGGGCTCTCTCCCCCTCGCTTCCGGTGGCACCGGAGTGCCACCGGGGCAATGATCGGGACGACGATCTACATCAAAAATCTTGCTACCGTCAACACTAACTATCTCCCCCTCTACACAGCGGTGTAACACCTCTTCCCCCCGCTGTAATCTCTACTTAAACATGGTGCTCAAGTCCATATATTATTTCCCAATGATCTATGGTTATCCTATGATGTTTGAGTAGATCCGTTCTGTCTTGTGGGTTAATCATGATCTTGGTTGGTATGATTGTATATTTTATTTATGGTGATGTCCTACGATGCCCTCCATTCTCGCGCAAACATGAGGGGCCCCGTTGTAGGGTGTTGCAATATGTTCATTGTTCTCTTACGGTGGGTTGCGAGAGTGACAGAAACTTAAACCCGAGTAGGTGGGGTATGACGTATGGGGTTAAAGAGGACTTGATACTTAATGCTATGGTTGGGTTTCATGACCTTAATGATCTTTAGTAGTTGGGGATGCTTTCTAGAGTTCCAATCATAAGTGCATATGATCCAAGTAGAGAAAGTATGTTAGCTCATGCCTCTCCCTCATATAAAATTACAAGAATGATTACCGGTACTTGTTATCGATTGCCTAGGGAAAAATAACTTTCTTGTTGACACAAACCCTTTTACTAAACACCTAACTTTTATTATCTTGCAAAGTACTTCTAGTTTTATTCTTGCACTAGTTCTAGCATCACACCTACAAAATAGTTTCATACCTGTTTCCGATAAAGCAAACGTCAAGCGTGCGTAGTGTTGTATCGGTGGTCGATAGCACTTGAGGGAATGTTTGTTCTGCCTTTAGCTCCTCGTTGGGTTCGACACTCTTATTTATCGAAGAAGGCTACAAATGATCCCCTATACTTGTGGGTTATCAAAACCTTTTTCTGGCGCCGCTGCTGGGGAGCAATAGCTTGGGGTGAATATTATCATGTGTGCTTGTTTGCTTTATCACTAAGTAGTTTTTATTTCCCATTCTAAGTTGTTCTCTATCTTTAGTTATGGATATGGAACACGAAACACCAAAAACATTAGTTGTAATTGCTACTCATGGAGATGGGGAACCTCCTAAAACCCTTGATGCTCGTTATGTGAAAAATATCATTGAAGTTACTTTGATAATCCTAAGAAAACCCCATTCAAGTTGATAATGGGAGTAACGTTGGATCAAGTAACTTTAGGGATTAACACGTACAGGGAAAACTTTTATGGGATCAAATTGAAATGTTGCAATGGTATGTCTAGAATCTATGCTTGAGATATGATTATACTTGTTGCTCTAAGATTGAGGTTCCACACCTTCCCTATTCATGCGAATTTAATGATAATGAAACCTTGGCTTCTTATGCTAGAGCTATATATGATTATTATTATGTGGAACGAATAGAAGAATTGTTTCTTTTAAGGGTGCATATGAAATTGAATCTTTGTTTGAAAAGTTTGAAGATTTTGATGATTCGGTTTATAGACCTGAAAATCTTGCTATCCTTAAATATTGCTATGATAATTATAAATACAATTACGTTATTGACGTATTAATTGAGAATAAACCTGCTGTCCAAGAAAATACTAATATTTTGTAGGAGTCTATGGAAGAAGAAATTGATCAAACTTCAAGCTCATTGGATGAAAAAGATGATGAGAAGAGCGAAGAACAAATGGACGAAGAATGGATTGATCACGCATGCCCACCTTCTAGTGAGAGTAACTCTTCAACTCATACATTGCTTAATTTCCCTTCGTTCTTACCGAAGGATGAATGCCATGATAATTTCTATGATCCCATTGATTCGTTTGAAATATCCCTTTTTAATGATGCTTGCTATGCTTGTGGCCAAGATTCCCGTATGAATAATGATTATGAAGATGAACTTGCTATAGTTCCTTATGTTAAGAATGAAATTGTTGCTATTGCACCCACACATGATAGTCCTATTATCTTTTTGCATTCTCCAAACTACACTATATCGGAGAAGTTTGCACTTATTAAGGATTACATTGATGGGTTGCCTTTTACCGTTGCACATGATGATTTTGATGAATATAATATGCATGTGCTTTCTGCTCCTACTTGCAATTATTATGAGAGAGGAACTACATCTCCGCTTCTCTATGTTTCCAACAAGATAAAATTGCAAGAAACTGCTTATGCTATGTATTGGCCTTTACTTGATGTGCATGAATTGTTATTTTATGACATTCCTATGCATATGAAGAGAGTTAGACTTCGTCATTGCTTGATATATGTTGCTTCGTCCTCACTACTAAATGCCAAATCATTGTTAATTAAAATTGGCTTTGATATACCTTGGGATCCGGGTGGATTCATTACTTGAGCACTTTATGCCTAGCTTAATGGATTTAAAGAAAGCGCTGCCAGGGAGACAAACCAGAAGTTTTAGATAGTCATTTATTTCTGTTGAGTTTTTTCATAAAGTTTAAAAACAAAAAATATATAGGGGAACTTAAAAACCTTTTTCATAAAAGAGAAGCGATTGGAAGTTATGCATTGGAGAAGTGAGGGTCGACCTTGAACACTTGTGTTCATGCTCATGGGAACAATGTAGAATTTTTCATGAAGATTTTCACAAAAATAATTATCCCCTTGTACAATTCCATTGTATTATAAAAATAATGTGCCAAGATTTGACTTTAGGATGTTTAGATTGCTTGTTGGTTTGTGCGGTGCAAAATAGAAACTTTGGCTATAGTGCTTGATTTTACATTTTTTTAATGGAACGTCAAATGGTCCTGAAACTTTTTGAAATGTATTTCTATACAAATTGTTTATAATTCCTAAATGTTTCAGAATTTTTGGAGTATCAGAGGTATGGTGAATGTTTAGATTACTACAGACTGTCCTGTTTAAGACATATTCTATTTTTGATGCATTGTTTTGCTCGTTTTGATGAAACTATCGATTTTTATCGGTAGTATAAGCTATGGAAAAGTTATATTGCAGTAGCAAAAATGAAAAAACAAAATATGAATTGGTTTGCAACAGTATTAGAGTAGTGATTTTCTTTATTATACTAACGGATCTTACCGAGTTTTCTGTGGATGAAATGATCAAATATCGAGGAGGTCTCGATATGAGGAGAAGGAGGAGAGGCAAGAGCTCAATATTGGGGATGCAAAAGGCACCCCAAGTAAATATTCAAGCAGACTCAAGCGTGGAAGCTTGGGGATGCCCCGGAAGGCATCCCATCTTTCTTCAACAAGTATTAGTATGTTTTCGGTTTTGTTTCGTTCGCGTGATATGTGCAAATCTTGGAGCATCTTTTGCTTTTAGTTTTCATTTTTATTTTATGCACCATGCTAGTATGAGATAGTCCATGGTTGATTCATAGAATGCTCATTGCACTTCACTTATATCTTTTGAGTATGGCTTTATAGAATGCTTCATGTGCTTCACTTATATCATTTGAAGTTTGGATTGCCTATTTCTCTTCACATAGAAAACCATTATTTGAAGAATGCTATTTTGCTTCACTTATATTTGTTACAACATGGTATTTTGTAGAAAGAATTAAACTCTCATGCTTCACTTATATCTATTTAGAGAGTCAACATGAATTGGTCAATTGCATGGTTAGTTATAAAATCCTACATAAAACTTATGGATCAATGAATATGATATGTTTGATTCCTTGCAATAGTTTTGCGATATGGACATGATAATATGTGGGTGGTTGATGCGGAGCATCCCACGTTCATCCCCATGTACAATCCGACTACTCTCCAAACCCCAAGAGGACATATGACGAGACCTCGAATATACGCCATGGGACGCAAGGTGAACTCGCTCCTCTCCGAACCTTCACTTTTTTACATGTGAGACATGACTACTACCTCCAACGTGTGTGCTATGCATGATCAATTACTTAGAGGAATGCCATGGAGCTACCACATCCAACAGATGAGCTAGCAAGGACGCCAAGTACAAAGACCAAGAGAAGAAGATGCCCGAAGTCTTCAGCCTCCGGACGACCGGACAACACCGGACGTCCAATGCTTGGACACTCAGCTAGGCAAAAGGGCCAGCCGACGGATGCAACAGCGCTCGGACGACCGGCAAGTACCGGACGTCCGACACACCCCAGGCCCCCGACGACCGAGCGCCACCGGACGACCGGCGCCATGGCGACAGAACAAAATCTATGGAAGTCCGAAGACCATCGGACGTCCGGACCGTCCTGAGCCTCCGGACGTCCGACACCCACCGGACGTCCGACGCCTATCTGCGCACAGAGATCGGGCCCGAGGCCCATGTATCCCCCACTTACCCCTTCATGTCCCTAGACTATATATACTCCTCCACCTCCTCCTAGTTAGGGTCAGCGTTGTGATAGCTCATATTAGAGATAGAGCCTCGCTCATTCACATCGGATCTACTCCATGAGAGAGACCGCGGCCCCTCTACAGAGAAGATCCCCCTGGATTCAAGACCCCCTTTTGGGAGGCCCCCATTAAGACCTCCTCATGGAGAAGAACCGGTTACCCTATGTGTAGTCCTTTGTTGGGTTTGGATTTTGTATCTCTTTGTGTTTCGAGGATCTAGCACATGTGTGATGATACTTGTTGGTTTGAGTGTTCTCTTGTGTACCCCTCGTGATTTTCCCCTCGTGTTTCCCCTCGTGTTCTTCGTGTTCTTCGCGGGATCCGCTCCTTTCGTGAAAGACCGGGCATCAAGGGTCCCACCCTACATCATCTTGGCCATCTATGTATCATCCCTTGTTGGATTCGGATTTTGTATCTCCACTCATATTTTCTCGAGTATTGTGATGGATAGGCAAGGCGTTTCATCTCCGGTCTTCGACAACAACGACGGCGTGAACAAGTACATCACCAAAGCGTCAATCTTCGATCTATAACGACAAATGCCAGGGGTACAATCATGATTGAGAGAGCGCATCGAGAACCTCTCCATTGACATTCGCCACTCTGAAGCGAGGAAAAGGGACTACATCGACAACAAGCTTTTCACACAAAAGGAGGAGCAAGATGCAAGGATGGAGGAGATTCGGGCCTTGATCAAATCTACTTCTCTTTCATCATCTTCAAGGCGGCGGTGGGCAAGTCGATCATCTTCGGAGCGCCCAAGCTATACAAGCGCAAGTCGTCCACGTGCACGTCTCCATGGCGATCACCATCACATTCGTGATCCACATCATCATGAAGGGCAAGTCACCTCCAAGCAACATGTGCACGACGGCGACGAATGACATCTACGAGGAGGTCAGGTACAACAACGACACCATCATCATGAAGATGCTCCACAAGCACAAACCTACAAGTCCAAACAAACCCTACCTCACGCCAAGGCCAAGATTCAAGAGCAAAAGAGAAGATCGCAAGACGAGCACCACAAAGACGGAGCTACGGCTGCACCAGCCACTTCGGCATCTTCCCCAAGTGTTCTCAAGGCATCTTCGCCTTCGGACATACGACATATCTGCCTACTTCCCATGAGTTTGCCTACATCAAAATCTTCACCAACGAGGTGACCACCTACGAGCGAGGGCGACACTTGAATCTTCAGAAGCCCCCCAAGGAAGATGGCTGAGCATGGGACATTCCCTTCAGTCATGGAGACGAGCTGCTACGAGGTGCCACATCATATGGGCCTCCTACAACAAGACGGTGACAAGAAGGTTGAGCAAGGGCCATCCCCTTCGACCATGGTGACAAGCACGAACCTCTTCAACAACATGAAGACGACACCCATATTTGACTCATACTCCGAGTCAAGCTACGAGACCACACATGAGACCTTATCTTTGGTCCTAGAGGAGAGTGATGATGTGCTATCTTCGGCCTTCATCCACGGCTATGACTACGACATGATTGAGCATGGAGACATTTGCACCTACATCTCTCCAACACCACATATGACGAGATGCCCCAATTGCCATGTGAGGAGAGCCACCACCACATGAGTGACATGAGTGACTCCACCATACGTGACATTGGGAGCATTTCCTATGAGAGGATGAGCGCGACCACCACTAGCCCCACACTTCGGAGCATGCCACACATTCTATGTGAGGTTGAGAGCCATTTGAGTGACTCCACCAACCATATGAGTGAGAGCATCCAAAAGGGAGTGAGTGAGCCACAACACTTAGTGAGTTAGGTAGTTGACACGGCATGTGAGGCCACTGTGATTTCTAACGACCTAACCTCTACTCCGAGTGTGTTTTCTTCTTTCGTGCTAGGTCTCCTACATGACAACATGCCTATCCTCGACGAGTCCATACCTCCAATGGAGACGACGATGGCCATGGTGGATGATGATGCACCCCCACATGGTTCCATCAAGATGAAGATGACCACGACTCGGTATTCGACACCTCACCTACAACACATGAGCGATGCTCCAAAGGTAACATAGGTGATGGTGCTTCTCTTATCCCACTAGTGGACTATCTCACCAATGATTGCTTGCATGATGTTGATCCACCTATTCCCATGCTTCATGCTAGTGCGAATTCTTCATGTCATGACTTACCAATTTATGATGAATATGATGATGAGCATGTGATAGAGGCTAAGGTGTCCCGATGTTTCGATGAGATGGTGGCTATCATTTCTGTGGGAGTCGACCTTGACGATCCGACTATGAACGTGCGAGACATCGTGCCTTAGCAATCACTAAACCAACTTCCGAGGGGTTATTCACAACGCCGGAGCACGATCAACCTGACCATGAGGGTCTGTTTCCGGTGAGCAAACAAAGAACAAGCAAGAAACTGAGATTGCAATCTAGATATTGCGAATATAAGATGAAAGCTTTATTGATCAAGGTGGGGTTCTGTGACGTTGCAGCTATGGTGAACTTTTAATCTAAACAAAACCCAAAGTCTAAACGATGCCCTAAGGGCTGTATATATGGAGGAGAGAGGGGGAATTTCGTGGCCCTTGGTGGAGGGGTCCGAAACCAACCCTAACTCTTGTTTCCCCACACATACGGGCTCTAAAAAAGCCTATACTTAAGTACTTCGAAAATACATGGGCCTGGCCCAATAATAAGGTGATGCAACACCTAGAATAGCCTCTGGACGAAATTTATGAAGTGGCATCTTATATATTTCATCCCATGCTTCATGCACTCATTATGGTGGCTTCAGAGTCCTGGAATCATCACTTGTAACTCCGTTCTTGTTCCCCTTGCGCATGCCATCATCTCCATGCTTGAACTTGCTCCAAGGTTCATTTTGTCTTGTCCAAGCTAGGCCCTTCATTTGTAAGCAAAACAAATGTATCCAATTTAGGCAGCATCATATTCTCATGAACATTAGAATCGTTACCAAGAAACAAAGGTACCTGATAATTCAATTGGCGTGCGCGAGCTCTAGTAATTGGTCCAGTATGTATAGCGGCAGGGGCTATGGGTGTAACAATGGTAGTGATGTCCTCATCATCCTCTCCTTCTGGAAATGAAGTCGTCCTCGACGAAAGTTCATCGTCCTCACCCAAATAAGGCTTCAAATCTGCAATGTTAAAAGTGGGACTAACCCCAAAATCTGCAGGCAGCTCAAGTTTATATGCATTATCATTTATTTTCTCTAACACCTTAAAAGGACCATCAGCACGTGGCATTAGCTTTGATTTGCGCAAATTAGGAAATCTATCCTTACGCAAATGTAACCAAACAAGATCTCCAGGTGCAAACACAAAATGTTTTCTACCCTTATCTCCAGCAAGTTTATATTTAGCATTCATACGCTCAATGTTTTCCTTAGTTAACTCATGCATTTTGAAAATCAATTCAGCATGTTCTTTAGCATCAAAATTAACCTTCTTCGAAGATGGAAGAGGCAACAAATCAATAGGTGCACGAGGTAGGAAACCATACACAACTTCAAAAGGGCACATCTTAGTAGTAGAATGCAAGGAACGATTATATGCAAATTCGATATCAGGCAAGCATTCTTCCCACATTTTCTTGTTATTCTTCAAAACAGCCCTAAGCATAGTATACAATGTTCTATTGACTACTTCAGTTTGTCCATCAGTTTGGGGGTGACAAGTAGTACTAAAAAGCAGTTTAGTCCCCAACTTAGCCCATAAACATCTCCAAAAGTGGCTAAGAAATTTAGTATAATGATCTGAAACAAATAGTATTTGGCACACCATGCAAGCGAATAATTTCACGAAAGAACAAATCAGCAACATTAACAGCATCATCGCTTTTATGACACGGTATAAAGTGTGCCATTTTCGAGAACCTATCCACGACAACAAATATGCTATCCCTCCCCTTCTTTGTTCGAGGTAAACCTAAAACAAAGTCCATAGATATATCCTCCAAAGGAACACTAGGTATGGGCAAAGGCATATATAAACCATGAGGATTGAGTCGTGACTTAGCTTTTTGACATGTAGTGCAGCGAGCAACAAAATGCTCAACATTCCGTCTCATCTTTGGCCAAAAGAAATGTGTAGCAAGTATATCCTCCGTCTTCTTGACACCAAAGTGTCCCATTAATCCTCCTCCATGTGCCTCCTCCAACAACAGAAGATGAACGGAGCTAGCTGGAATGCATAGCTTGTTACCACGAAACACAAATCCATCGTTAAGAACGAACTTGTTCCAAGTTCTCCCTTCCTTACAATTCTGCAGTACATCTTTAAATTCAGCAGCATGCACATATTGATCTTTGATGGTCTCCAAACCAAATATTTTAAGGTCAAGTTGTGAAAGCATAGTATAACGACGAGACAACTCATCAGCAATAACATTTTCTTTACCCTTGTGTTTAATGACATAAGGGAAAGTCTCAATGAATTCAACCCATTTAGCATGTCTACGGTTCAGTCTTGCTTGACTTTTAATGTGTTTCAAAGATTCATGATCAGAATGTATAACAAATTCCTTTGGCCATAAATAATGTTGCCATGTTTCTAAGGTCCGAACAAGAGCATATAATTCTTTATCATAAGTAGAATAGTTCAGACTAGGCCAACTCAATTTTTCAGAAAAGTATGCAACAGGTTTGCCATCTTGTAATAACACACCTCCTAATCCAATTCCACTAGCATCACATTCAAGCTCAAAAGTCTTATTAAAATCAGGAAGTTGGAGTAAAGGAGCATGTGTCAACTTATCTTTCAATACCGTGAAGGCTTCTTCCTGTGCGATACCGCAAACAAAAGGCACATCCTTCTTTGTAAGATCGTTGAGAGGTGCAGCAATGGTGCTGAAATCTCTCACAAAACGCCTATAGAAACCAGCGAGGCCAAGGAAACTCCTCACTTGTGTGACCGTTTTGGGCTGCGGCCAACTCTCAATAGCTTCAGTCTTGGCTTTATCAACTTCAATTCCCTGTGGAGTAACAACATAGCCAAGAAAAGATACTCGGTCGGTGCAAAAGGTGCACTTTCCAAGGTTACCAAACAAACGTGCATCATGTAGAGCAATAAAAACAGCACGTAAATGTTCCAAATGTTCCTCCAAAATTTGCCATAAATCAATATGTCATCAAAGTAAACTACCACAAATCATCCAATGAAAGCATGTAAAACTTCATTCATTAACCTCATGAAAGTACTAGGTGCATTAGTTAACCCAAAAGGCATGACTAACCACACATATAATCCAAACTTAGTTTTAAATGTTGTTTTCCATTCATCTCCTATTTTCATACGAATTCGATGGTATCCACTACACAAATCAACTTTGGAGAATATTGTAGAGCCACTCAATTCATCAAGCATATCATCTAGCCTAGGAATAGGATGACGATAACGAATAGTAATATTATTAATGCCTCTACAATCAACGCACATACGCGACGTACCATCCTTTTTCGGCTCTAAAATGATAGGAACAGCACAAGGACTAAGGGATGCGCGTATATAACCTTTGTCAAGCAGTTCTTGTACTTGACGCATAATCTCCTTCGTCTCCTCTGGATTAGTATGGTATGGTGCATGGTTGGGTAATGATGCACCGAGAATTAAGTCAATTTGATGCTCAATCCCTCGAATAGGTGGTAATCCCGGTGGCTCGTCTTGTGGAAAGACGTCAGCGAACTCCTGCAAAATGTTAGTGACAGCAGGAGGCAAAGAGGAAGGCACGTCCTTGAATGAAAATAATGCCTCTTTGCACACAAAAGCATAGCAAACATATTTGCTGAAATCTAGCTCATCAATATCAGATTTTGTGGCAAGTAAACATGCACTTTTCAATTTAATTTCAGAAGCAACACTAGATGGTTTATTAATAGGTTTCATTTGTTACTCAAATTCCTTTGCCAAAATCTGATTTTCACTCTTATTTTTCTCCTTTTTTGCTTTATTAGCTCTATTAATATCATCTTTCAAAATGGATTCAGGAGTCATAGGAAGCAAAGTAATATTTTTATCCTTATGAACAGGAGTATACTGATTGTTTCTACCATGGTGTACAGAATTTTTATCAAATTGTCATGGTCTACCAAGTAATAAGGAACATGCTTGCATAGGTACAACATCACAATCAACATAATCAGCATATGTAGAGATACTAAAATGCACACGAACAATACGTGTTACCTTAACCTTGCCGCTGTTGTTGAACCATTGGATGTAGTTAGGATGTGGATGTGGTCTTGTGGTGAGAGATAGCTTCTCCACCATCTCCATGCTAGCCAAGTTATTGCAGCTCCCTCCATCTATGATGACGCGAACAGAACGTTCCTTCACAACTCCCTTTGTATGGAACAAATTATGCCTCTGATTTTGCTCAGCTTGTGTAACCTGCACACTCAAAACACGTTGAGCAACTAAACATTCATACCTGTCAGCATCTTCAGCGGCCATGTATTGCGTCTCATGATCAGAATCCTCCCCGCCGTGTTCTTCAAGTGTAATAAGAGCCAAAGTCTCCTCATCATAGTCACTAGCGGACTCATACACACCATCCTCAGTAACAATCATCACACACTGAGATTGGAATTCTCTCGCAAAATGTCCTCTTCCCATACAACGACGACAAATAATATCACTTGTGTGCCCTGTTGATGCCATGGAAGAAGAAGAGCTCTGCGCAGGTCCGGCAGGTGTGCTCTTGGCAGATAGTGGTGGTTGTGCCTGCTTTCTTATATCACGGCTGGAGGTGGCACCTGATGGAGGTGTTGGTGGAGTGGAAGTAGAGGATGCACGTGGTGTCCATGATGAAGATCGACCAGCAGAAAACTTAGTTCGCGCCAATGCCTGTCGATCCTGCACTTCACGTTCAGCTTTACAAGCAAGATGGAATAAACGAGTGACATTAGTGTACTCCTTATACTCTAGAATGGTCTGAATCTCTCTATTTAATCCACCCATAAAAACTGCAAGCATAGCTTCATTCTCCTCAAAAATACCACATCTAATCATGCCAGTTTGTAATTCCTGATAATATTCTTCTACAGAATTTTTTCCTTGTCTTAAACGCTGCAATTTTTGAAGTAATTCACGTTGATAATATGGTGGAACCCAACGAGTACACATAGCAATTTTCAAAGCAGCCCAAGTAGCTGGAATAGGATATAATCTACAATGTTCAGACCACCAAACACATGCAAAGCTAGTGAAAGCACAAACAGCAGCAGGAACATGTATCTCCTCAGGATATTGTAAACATGTAAATCGTTGTTCAGTTTCTAACTCCCAAGTAAGATATATATCAGGAACATATCTACCCTCAAATGGTGGAATATTCAATTTTTGTTTAGGAAGATGGTCATGTACCTCAGGTGGTGGTCCAGCCCTACTGTTGCGATGATATGCATGAGGACGACCTGGTGGTGGTGGTGCTAGTGGTTGAACGTAGTTCTGATTTTGACTAACCTCATCCTCGTAATGGTCCTCCACCTCTGCAGTAGCAGCAGGAGCGACAAAAGCACCAACAGTAGGTACAGCAGCACCAGAAGTTTGACCAGGCTCAATGGGAACGCGTTGTGCTCGTCCCACTTGATTTGGAAACGATGTTGTTGTAGTTGTAGAGGTGCGACAGGTGCAGCGGGCGAGGGAAGACGCGCGAGCAATTCATTAAACTTGTTATCGAGCTTTGTTTCGAATGCCTTCTCAATGCCATCTATCTTCTCCATGGCCTCTTCAAATCTGTTTAGCACATCTTCCACCTCTCCACTCATCATTTGCTGAAACTTATCATGTAACTCTTTGTTCGTCATGTTCTCCCAGTCAATCGCGTCGGGTTGTGATCCTGCCATGGTTAGCCACAATAGAAACACACAAGAATATGATCCTATAGACTACTAGAAAATGGCAGTGGTGGAGTGTCACAAATTCGTCAAGCAAATCTCAAATTCTTACCAGTTCTTACCCAGCAGCTGACGGTGATCGGTAACCGTCGTAGTCAAAACTCTCAAAGCTTGGATACAACGATTACTAGGGAGAGTCAAACGCATGACGTAGATGTATGTGGAGCTAGGAAGGCTTATAATATGGTAGCAAAAAGGGTCAGCAATAATCAATTCAGAGATGCAAAGTTGAATAAACGCTCAACGACGGTACTGTGCTGGTCCTAGGCTAGACCGTGCTAGAGACGCGAGCCTAGAACACTGACAAAATCACGGCGCTGCACATAAACATGGGAGGAGCACACTCTGAATTTTTCACTTTTTTCTGCACTTTTTTTTCTCTTTTTTTTGCTCCGCAACAATTTTTTTTCAAAAAGTGTACAAATGGTCTAAAAACTACCTAGCCAGATTTTTCCAGACTTAGTTTTATTTTTGAGTTTGGAACTATTTTTCTTCTGCCGGTAGCACGGAATCTCAGGAGTCCTATTCTGTCATGACTCGAAGTATCGAGTGATCCGGAAAACGAAAACAATGCAACAATTACTGGACTCGGACTAGGACTGGTGGCGGAGATGAATCTTGTGGAAACTCGGACTGGCGGCGGCAATGAATCTGGTGGAAATCGGACTGAAGGCGGATATATGTTGCAGGTGGACTCGGATTGGCGTGATGGCGGCGGATATGTGGTGGCGTATATGGACTCGGATTGTAGGTGAATATGTGGTGGTGAATATGGCAGCGACGATGAAGTTGGTGTGGTTGTGGTATATTGCAGCAACGATGATGATGATGTGGTGGTGATATATGGCAGCGGCGACGTGACAACCTGTGAATAGAACTCGAAACTCTAAAGGACTAGACGCTAAGACCAGCAACTTGACACGATGATGCAACCGCAAAATCAATAAAGCAAATACAGAAAACATTATGCAAAGGCTCAGATTGGTTCGAATAGGATGAACTAACCCTAATTTTGTTTGGCTTTTTCGTGGACTATAGGTACGAAGAACAGACTCGATCTAAAATATGAAAAACTGTAAAATCACACCGAGCAACCTGGAAATCTGATACCACTTGATAGAGGCTAAGGTGTCCTGATGTTTCGATGAGATGGTGACTATCGTTTCTGTGGGAGTCAACCTTGACGATCCGACTACGAACGTGCGAGACGTCGTGCCTTAGCAATCGTTAAACCAACTTCCGAGGGTTATTGACCACGCCGGAGCATGATCAACCTGACCACGAGGGTCTGTTTCCTGCGAGCAAACGAAGAACAAGCAAGAAACTGAGATTGCAATCTGGATATTGCGAATATAAGATGAAAGCTTTATTGATCAAGGTGGGGTTCTGTGACGTCTTGGTCTGGTCATAGGACACAAACGAAGTACACAAAGTTGCAGCTATGGCAAACTTTTAATCTAAACAAAACCCAAAGTCTAAATGATGCCCTAAGGGTTGTATATATGGAGGAGAGAGGGGGAATTTCGTGGCCGTTGGTGGACGGGTCCGAAACCAACCCTAACTCTTGTTTCCCCACACATACGGACTCTAAAAATAGCCTATACTTAAGTACTTCGAAAATACATGGGCCTGGCCCAATAATAAGGTGACACAGCACCTAGAATAGCCTGTGGACGAAATTTATGAAGTGGCATCTTGTATATTTCGTCCCATGCTTCATGCACTGATTATGTTGGCTTCAGAGTCCTGGAATCATCACTTGTAACTCCATTCTTGTTCCCCTTGCACATGCCATCATCTCCATGCTTGAACTTGCTCCAAGGTTCATTTTTCTTGTCCAAGCTAGGCCCTTCATTTGAAAGCCAAACAAATGTCTCCAATTTAGGCATCATCATGTTCTCATGAACATTAGAATCGTTACCAAGAAACTAAAGTACCTAATAATTCAATTGGAGTGCGCGAGCTCTAGTAATTGGTCTAGTATGTATAGCGGCAGGGGCTGTGGGTGTAACAATGGTATTGATGTCCTCATCAGCATGTTGATTTGCCCAGTTGTGATGCTATGCTCCATAGGATATCATGTGGAAATTCAATTGGTCACATCATGTTTGACAATCCTTTAAACTTGTCATCTACTATGAGTCAGATCTCCCATATTGCATCATTTCAATCTCAACATAGTAGCTATGCATGCCCTAGTAAAATAAATCCCATTTGCACTTATGGGATAGATGTCGAGATGATGGTCATTAGCTTTTGTTTTTTGTGTGATGATATTGCCATGCTTTCTTTACATGATTTGAGAAATTCATCTACTATACCATGCCATGATCACATTGTCCCAAATATGCTTTTTTTGGATGTTGTCAATATTCTCCATGTGATGTTTCCACTAATGATCATGAGGAGACCCCCATAGTTTCCTCATACATATTAGTAGATTTTGATCCATTCCATCCTTTGCATGATTCCCATAATTTCTTGCACCATTTGCATTCGATGAATAACAATGTTCTACATATATCCCATGATGCATTACACAATTTGAGTCTCCATTATGCTATACATAACAACAAACCTATCATGATGGATGACATGTTTCTATATCACGCATCTCATTTATTTGAGCACTGGATATTTTGTGCTAACCAACACAAACAAGTGCGCATCATGATGGATGATTTGTACATATACCATGCACACACATTTTTTCCTTTGTCTTTGTTTTGTGTAGGTACTCACATATACTCGTCAACCTCTCAATCCCAAGAGTTGACGAAATGATCTCTTGAGAGCAAAGATGACTTGGGATCCCATGGATTGTCCTTCCCACCATTCCCTTCGCGCCATGACTTCGCGCATTCGTTTTACATGGCTCTCACACGACATTGGGCTATATATCACTTGTTATGTTATGCCCATTTTCTCGTTTTCACTTTGCATGCTATGCCTCTTTCTATGATTTTGCCATGCAATTGTGACCCTTGCTTCCACTTACCCATGATTCATTATTATACTCCTATGTGTATTTGCATGCTTGGTGAAGATCCTTCACTACTGGAATTAGCTTATTTGCCGTCTGCCAGTTCTTTGCCGCCCACTGGCGGACGGCAAAGAAGGTCTTTTCCGTCAGCTTAAGTAAAACAAATGGCAAAGAACTGGCAGATGGCAAAGAAGGTCTTTGCCATCAGCCTGTTCTTTGCCGTCCGCTGGCTGGCGGCAAAGAGAGAGCTGGCCCCACTAAACGAGTTAATTGAGGAAAACTTAACGGCCCCCCTCTTTGCCATCTGCTAGCAGACGGCAAAGAGGAAACAAAGCGGACGGCAAAGGGTTGGCGGACGGCCAAGATTCTTCCTAACTAATGGCCGAGACCCACCCCGCCCTTCTCTCTGTTTCTCTCCCTCTTTCCTCCCCGCCCCCGCCGCCGCCCCCACTACCTGCTGCCGCCCCCGCCACCCACTGTCGTTTTCCCCGTCGACCCACCACCGCGCTACCCCGACGCCTCATTGCCCCACCACCC